>NC_044988.1:37820652-38120652 GCF_008728515.1 Papio anubis | reverse complement strand
AAATACATTTCTTATGCCTTAAGTTTTTTAAAGCTCAGTTATATAAGTTATTGTTCTACAACATGATATATAACAATTTGTATATAATGGTATATTATTATCACAATATGAAACTGATTAAAGCACTCAGCTGATGTTTTTTGCTAAAATTTGCATCTAACTTGAGTATATTTTAAAACCATGCCACAGTAAATAAAAGTAATACTCTAGGATTCAGCAAAGCTTTCACTGAATTAATGCCATGTCATATAAAATAGAAGACTACTCTCTTTGAATTATCACAAAACCTCATCATGTGTCAGCTATGTACTTCTCTAATGACCTGGCAAAACTGATTTAGACTGGGAAAACTTCCAGATACTTTCTATTGGTCTGATTCCAGCACACCTTTTCTTTTAGTGTATCTGAGGAAAACAGTCTTCCACATACTAGTGTTCATTAAACATCTTCCTCTTAAACATATCTAGTCGTATGCTACACTTGGCTAAATGGTTTTGATATGCATTTGGTTTTTCACTCACTGTATGTTTTTGAGCCCTGCTAACTGCTAGGTGTTTGCTCTGGATGCTAAGAATTCAGCAGTAAATAAGATAGCCTAAATTATATTAGAGGAGAACATGTTTTTAAAATGAAAATAAAATTACAGATTATAGTGAGTTGGAAGATGAATAAGATTACATACTACAGTACTTGGAAACAAGCTTTGATAGAATAAGGAAAGCCTTTTCTCTTACCCTGAGTCACCTGTGAAGGCTAAATCCTAATTAATTGATGAGGATAGGCATTTCAGTGAAGGTAGAACTTTAACTTCTAAATCATCATTCTGCTATTTACTTTCAAAAACAATTTTTTACCCTCTTAAGCATGAAGGATTACCATGAATTACAGAATTACAGAATATTAGTACTGGAAGCCACCTTCAAGTTTATCTACTGTTTTGTTCTATCTCATTTTAAAGATGAGATACCTAATGCCTGGAGAGCAGAGTTTTATGAAAATTTGCCAATGCTAGTCTGAAGTAGAGCCATGACAAATGTTGGGATCTCTTGACTCCCAGCTCAATGTTCATTCCTCTCACACAGAATCTAGGTATCCAGGCTAGCATTCCATCGATAGGAAAACCTTAGACATACTGCCCAGATAAGCGTTAGGCTAAGGATAACCATGTTTAGCCCCTACCCACTGTAATATTACATTTCTCATACATGGTACCTTTTCTCCAATGAATTCAAAAACTTTCTGGCAAGTGACCACATTTATACTACTACTTAAAACACCCCTGTGACATAAGCAGAAGTTATTTATTTCTGAAGTTTACGAGCTGCCTGGGAGGGCAAAATAGGCCACCTGGTGCCTATTAAAATCAAGTCAGGAACTTCATTGTAGATAAAGGTAGAAACCAAATGATGGATATAAGCAGCCATATGATACTTACACAGTAACATGACATTTTAAATTGTTCAGGCTGTTTTCACTATTGGCATAATTATTCACCCACTGAAACATACATTCAATTCTTCCTGCTAAATCAGCTAAATTGTGGACCTTATTTTCTCAAGCATAAATAGATAGACAGATGATAGATAGATGATAGGTAGGTAGATAGATAGATAGATAGATAGATAGATAGATAGATAGATAGATAGATAATAGAGAGAGAGATGAAGAAATAGAAAAGACAGATAGAGAAAAGATAATGCCTGTTTTTCTGTGTGGGTGGGATCCATGGGGATACAAGGAAAACTTGTGATGACTGAAAAGGAATTGAGAAATGTACTCACAAATCTTGAAGAAATAATTAGTTTCTTCCATCAGTCACAAGGTATGTAAATGAATTATTAGTTGCACCAGTTATTTATGGCTAATCAGTTGTTTACTAGTCATGTCCATGCAGTGTCCACTTGTGTCTTATCAGCTGTTTAATATTTTTATACTCTCCTGGCTATTAAAATGAAAGTCAAACTGCGCTTTGACATGTAATTCTACCTGCTTTGTCTTATGTTTTGGTAACACTATATTCAAGACCATTTATGTGATTGGAAAACAGTGTAGGTAAAATTTTATGCTGCTAAGTAAACTTGAATTTCAACTATTGGAATATAAAATGAGGGGATGAGAGCACAAGAGATTGGGGTTAATTTTATGAGAAAAGGCATTGGATGAGGGAGAAATATTTGTAAAGATGCTTGGTTTATTAAAGTTTCGTGTTCAGAGGCATCTTTTAATTTCTACTCGCGCTGTCGATTCTTCGTGGCCATTATCCCCCAGAGCAGTGGGGTTTGGCATGCTTTCTTTGAACTTGCCAGGGATTCTGTTTGAAGGGGATTATTTGAGTTTGACAACTGGGAGCAACCCTGCCTCTCTACAGGAGGATAGAAGAGCTGTTTGTTTGACCAGCTGAGAGAAATGTACACAGAGGCAAACCTGTCAGTGCCACTGGGTCTCAAGGCCCTCAGTAGGATACAGAATAACAGCTGTTTGCTACAGTGAACAGATCAGAGGATTTTCATTTAATAAATTGGTGCTCTTCTTTTATTAATATTTTTAATGGAGTCTGGCTTCATGTCCTGCTGTGACCCTTTCTACTTACATTTTTAGGGGTAATCAAACTGGCCAATAATCTAAGCCATGAGTGGACAACCTTGGAGGTGGGGGCGGGGGCAGGTATTAGAAATATTAGAAGGCTCAGGCTATATATGGGCAAAAAGAAAAGGAGGAAAGCAGCTACAATAACTCCTCTGAAGCTAAAGAATCATAATATATGCAATAGTGTAGTTTTTAACTGAATCTTCATTGCCTTGTTGTCATTATTTTTAAACAAGATTCTAAAATCTAAGGCTACATGTCCATAAAAGGTTATTCTGTTGAAACAGAAATGGGAAATTGCCTTAGAAATGTATTGTGTTATGAATGCAAGAAATACACCGTCAACAATTCCATTCACATGCTTTGTCTGTTTTCTTTTGTGTTGCAGTATAACATGTAGAAAAACACACAAAACAAGCTTACAACCAAAGGAATTTTTCCAAAATGAATAGCCCACGTAACCACGATGAAAATAGCCGGTACCCTGACAGTCTCCCTTTTGTCCTCTTGCTATTAGTAACCCCCCCCTTACTCCCTAGAAGTAACCGCTATCCTAATGGCTAACACCAAACTTCAGTTCTGCTTGCTTTTGAAATGTGTAGAAATGAAGTTATTTAAGTATGTATGCTTTTGTATTTGACTTTTTTAAGCATTCTGATTGTGAGATTCCACAGTGTTGCAAGTAGCTGTCAGTCATTTGCTTTTTAAAAAAAAAAAAATTATTGCTGAATAGGATTCTATCATAGGACTATTCAGAAAAATTTATTTTGTCTATTGTTAGACATTTTAATTACTCCACATACTAACACATATGACACATGACACTGTTGATAATTTTTATTTTAACCATTACAGTGAGTAGGTTATGATACTCAATGAATACCTTTTCTCATTAATAATCAGAGAAACAGTTTCTCTGATTAAATGCCTAGTCAAATATCTTGCCCTTTGTTTTCTATTGGACTGACTTTTTTCTAAATTATTCCTAGGATATCACTATATATCATCTGTTTAGTATATATGTGAAAAATATCTTCTCTTAGTCTGTATCTTGCCCCTTTGTCTTTCTTTCATTGAACAGAAATTCATATTACTAAAACCTAATTAGTATGATTTTAAATTAATCAAATTTTTTATGTTTAATGTATTTTGTGTCTATTGCAGAAATTTTTCTTCTGTCCCAAGATTCTAAAATTATTCTCTTATGTTATTTTCTAAATTTGTTTTACCTATAACATTATGATGTAAAATTATTCTGGAAGTGATTGTTTTATGATGCGAGATAAGAGTCAAATTCATTTAAGAGTTTTCATTTCCTACTGCTCTGCTGCACACTCTTGTCATAAATCAGCTCTCTCTGTATGCGTGGGTCTCCTGGCCTCTGCTGTGTTACACTGGCCAATTTTCCTATCTATAAACCAATGTCAGTTTTAGTTAATGTAGCTTTAAATTAATCCTTAATATCTGAAAAAGTGAGTCTTTCCCCGGCCCCCTTATTCTATGTCAAGAAGAGTTTAGCTATTCTTAGCATTTCCAAATAAATTTTAAAGTCAACTTATCAAGTTCCAACAATACACACAAACAAACAAAAATTTACATTTTATTGGAATTGCATTTAATTTAGAAAATAACTTGCAGAGAGTTTACATCTTTACAACATTGAATCTTTCCATTGATAAACATGGGGTAACCCTCCATTTATTTAAGTATTCCGTTTCTCTTCAAAATGATGTATGTTTTATGTGTAGGGGTCTCATACATTTTTATTGTATTTATTTTGTGCATTTAAAAATGTTTGCTGTAAGTTATTTGTTATTTCATCTTCTAATATTTGTGAAAAATACAATTTATTTTTATATATTTACCTTGTATCTAAGAACCTTGCTGAAGTCATTTATTGATATTTCATCTTTGTATATACAAAATTATATATTCTTTTATTTATTTAATAATATGTTTCTATCTTTTTGGCATTATTAATGTTTAACTTTTACTAACAAATGTGCTTAAGGACAGACATTTTCTTCCAGGAATGTTTTCAGCGGCACTGGATGAGTTTTGATACATGGTATTTTTAAATTTTCTTCTGTTTCCAACTGTGTTCATTGATATTTCTTTATGCCTGGGTTATTTTCTTTCTTTTTTTTCTTTTTGTTATTGATTTCTATATACTTATTCTTTGTCTATATCCTTAACCTGAACTGACCTCTGCCTTGAGGGTTCCCATTTCTTGTAACACTTTTCCCTGGCCTCATAAGTCCTGAGAAGACTTTTTCTGATGTCATTTATTTTTTGTCTGGTCTGAGTCATATTATGGGCCATTTCAATGCTGCACACATTAGGTCCTTGTAGTCGGCTGTCTGCCAGCCCTGTGCTACCTGCAATGCATGTTTTTCCTCTTGAGTAGTCCTAACGGAAAATGTATTGACTCTACTATGATTTCTAACTTCATCTGGGTCCTCAGTGCTGCACAGCATGCTTTCTATTCTCTCCTTATATTTTTTTCGTGTGGTATGACTCACAGCCTCTGTTCCAAACTTTCAATTCTAGAGCCACCAAGTCTTCCTCCTTCTCTTCTCCCTAAGTGTAAGACCTACCCTGTTCTACTGGGAAGGTTAAAGTTCTCCGGTTTAAATTCCTTCAAATCCCCTCTTCTCCAGCTGAGATGTTTTGGGCACTCACCTAAATTTCCACTATAAATGTATTATAATCCTTCCTCATTATCTCTTCCTTTGCTCCATCTGCAGAGGAAGCACATTGCATTCTTTTCCCAAAGCTAACCTTGCTGTCACACATTACTTTATGACATGTTTTTTCACAACCCCTCTAACTTTCAGATTTTCTTTTCCTTTGCTTACAAAAAATCCCCTTATAATACTTCTCTCACCAATATTGCTATTATACATAGAATTTATCTTCTAAGCCAGCTCTTCAGGGGATTTAGCCAGTCCAATCCAAATTCACACAAATCAGAACCAAAACAGATTATCACTGCTCCCTTTATGCTTCATGGATCGTAACACTGCATAAGACACTGCTTTATTCCAACTTACTTATCTCAGTTGATGGGTGAAATTGTGACTCCATCATAGGCCGTGTTGCTAAAAACCCAGTCAGAAGTACAAGCCCTAATTCCCTCTTTATATTCTGTCCTCAATATTTAAATGCTTATTTATTTGGAAGACTTCTCTTTCCAAACATAGTAAAGTAGATAAGTGTTTAAGGAGGCCTATGAATTACTTTTCCCTATAATCCCACTTTAGAATAGTCTTTGTAAACAATAGAGAATTGAAATCATTAAAAATATCAGGAAATCCTATAATAAAAGAAGGTGTGAATAGTAAAAGCTGTTTATTTCTCCCTAAAGATTGTGGCCTATGATTATTTTTATACAATATTTGTACTTCTAATTATGTCTTGTGCTAATATTATAATTATTTTCCATTCTTTGCACATACCTTGACTGATAACAGCTACTCAGAAGCATGCTTAGTGACAGCAGGAAAATGTTGGAATTAAAGATCTAAATTATGCTCATAAAGCTCATAGATAACCAAGAACTGGGAATCTCATTGATGTTTTCCACATTCTAAGCAGCTTTACTCACCCTCACACCTTTCTCATATTATTTGATAATGACCATATATATTATGTATATGGATGTACTACTTTACTAGAAATTATTATGGTAACATGTCAGATTTACCCAACAACTCTCTCTCTGAATCCTTTTTCACTCATCTCTTAACAAAAAATCCTTAGGAAATTTGATTCTTATTGTTAAATCTAAAATTTCAGGTTTCATTTGTGTCCTAGAGGAATCTAAATCCATTTTAACATATAGTTTTCAAAGTAAAATCCATTTAAACCATCCAAAAAGTTTTAATTTCTGTTTATAATAAATTTTACATTATGATAAAATAGAGATGGGTGGGGCTTGAGGGCATTGCATTGGATATTCTCCAAGGCTCCTTTCAGCTTAAATATACTTGGATTTTGAGGAAAAAAATTACTATTGCCAATTCTGACATCCCTGGAAAGAATAGACTGCTTTTAAGCATGTGGCAGAGTAATCTTTTGAATGTATTTTAACTTGTTCATTAATTTACTGAGGGAAAAATAATCTTTATATATTAGAGAAGGTGATCTTCTGTTTCCTGTAATCAGATTATTATCTATAATGTCAACTATTTAATATGTTTGTATAGCTGTTTAAGGTTTATGAAGAGCTTCTCATGGGCATTTAATCATCACAACCACCCTATAACAGATCTACCCTGAGGAAAGAGAAAAAAATTAGGATGAGACTGCAAAAGCATAAATGATCTAGCAAGATCACCAAGTTCCTAAATGGTGGAGTTGGTACACAGAGAACTTTCTGAAAAATGTTATTACTGCAGTCTCTGTGTAAACATCATCCTGTTGCATTCTTTTTTCTACCCCTAATATACATACCAGAAATGTGTTCACTTTAAAATAATCTGTTACAAATATAATTTAATAAATATATTTTCCTTGTCAAATAATAGTGAAGAAAGAAATTCAGCAAAGTGTACAGGCCTATGCCAAACATGGAAGACTTGGTGGTAGAGAAGACTAGTGTCATTGAATAGCTTATAAGCACAACCTTATTCAGCCTAAAATCCCAAAAACCATTACTGCCCAGTAAGAAAGTGAAATGGTCCTTGCAAATTTTAAACCACTCTTTTCTTATGAGATGAAAATGCTCATTGGCACAAATTTACCATCAAGGTCAATTTAATCCACATTAAGAAGAAACTGGGGAATAAACCTTGAGAGTGACCATGCTAATCATTCCTTTGACAAGATAAGGTAAGTTTTGAATTTAACTTAAGTAAGTCAGCACTTACTTCACACTAATAACGTCTGTGCTATGCGGATTACTGTAGGGCTGATCTTCTAAGTCAAGCACAACTATTTCAAAATTTTTTTTTATGGCTTCTTTGCTTCATTTGAGGATGCAGGTTAAGATGCTTTATATACTTCTCCTGATGAAGCACATGATGTTTCTGATCATCCATAAATGTATTAATAGATGTTCATCTTTTCTCACATACGTATTATTCCTTGTAGAGTTAGCTCTTCCATAGTCAATGCAGTGGTAGACTCAACAGATGATTTTGTCTTCTTCTTAGATTGTTCCAATTACTGAGGTCTAGAAGTCTAGAAAACAACAATAATGTTCGTTTGGTACTATCAAAATTAGTCTTTTTTGTGGTAAGTCCAGCACTACCCTAGTATATTCTGCCATACATTATGAACCAAAACTGTTCACCAGAACATGAAACAAATAACATAGAGAGAAGTCCAGCAGAATAAACTGTGTGCAGAATATCTTTGGAATAAGCTGATGAGAACTTGTTGATTGAGAATGCACAGTCTTGCCGGGCGCGGTGGCTCAAGCCTGTAATCCCAGCACTTTGGGAGGCCGAGACGGGCGGATCACAAGGTCAGGAGATCGAGACCATCCTGGCTAACCCGGTGAAACCCCGTCTCTACTAAAAAATACAAAAAACTAGCCGGGCGAGGTGGCGGGCGCCTGTAGTCCCAGCTACTCTGGAGGCTGAGGCAGGAGAATGGCGTGAACCCGGGAGGCGGAGCTTGCAGTGAGCTGAGATCCGGCCTCTGCACTCCAGCCTGGGCGAAAGAGGGCCCCCCCAACACAAAAAAAAAAAAAAAAAAAAAGAGAATGCACAGTCTGCCACACTAATGTTCATAGCACATACATACATAATATATATAATACATATGTATTTTATATAATATATAAACACATTAAATATATTAAACATTTAATCTAGTTAAATATAAAATATATTAATAGATAATATGTTATATTAATATATTATGTTGAATAGTTATAAAATATATCTAAAATACATAAAATATACATAAAATATTTATTTGCACATATGCACAAATTTCTTACCTTTTAAAGTTACTATTGAATCAACTCAAATTAACCAATCTATACTCAACTTTTACTGTGTTTTGAGGCCCTGAATTGGAGCCTGGATTATTGCAACCATTTTTACTAACTAGTCTCCTGTGTCCATTCTTGTGATAGCTTATTTTATGTGTCAAATTGGCTGGGCCACAGTGCTGAGATATTTAATCAAACATTATTCTGGGTATTTTTATGAGGTCATTTTTGGATGAGATTGGCATTACGTATATATTTTTAACTGGCAAAGTTGTATGTATTGACCATGTTCAACATAGTTTTTGAAATATATGTGCATTGTGCAATGACTAAATCTAGCTAATTAACATATTCATTACCTCACATGGTTATCATGTTTGTGGTGAGAACACTTTATATCCATTCTCAATATTTTTCAAGAACACAAAATATTGTTAACTACAGTCACCATGTTTTTTCTAATGGTGGCTCTTATAAGCAATGCTGCAATGAATACCTTTATACATCTTTTCTTGTATGTTCATATGAGAGTTTGTCTAGGTTTACATCTAGAAAATATTGTCATTTATTTGTGTTAGCAGTTTTACTGGATATTGCCAAATTATTCTTCCATGTAGCTGTACCAATACCTACTGTCACCAGCAATGTATGACAGGTTTTAATCCTTGCAGATACTTAACTCCTTAATTTTCAAGTTTTTGTAACTGGTAGATGAGGTTGAATATCATGTTGTATAGACATCCTTCTGATCATATATCAAGACTCAGGTTGGGGATTAGCTCTCTCGGGACATTTTTGCCAGTCTTATTCTTTGTGTTCCCTTGCACAACTCTAGCAGAGTATATAAAACAGTATTTTGAAATCATTTGTTTTCTCTCCTACTTTACCTACAGGAGTGTGATCTCGTCAAGGCTTGGTATCTATTCTTGCTTGCCTTCAAGTTACCAGATCACACAACAATGGCAAACACATGAGTATATGATCAATAAATGTTTAAGTGAGCAAAACCATAATAGTGAATAGTTCCAGGCTCAAAACAGGTTTGGGGCACATTTCATGGAGATTTTTGAATAACAGGGCATAAGAGAATGTCAGGATTGGCCTTCACATCCTTGGCCTTGTGTGGTCCTGGCCATAGCATAGACTGTTTCCATGTATTTCCAAAGGAGCTTGACCTTAGCAAGTCATGAAGGTCTAGATGTAGGAAGCATCATAAATATTACTGGTGAAAGTCATGATAATTTTATACCTACTATTTCAATGTATCATTTATTCAGGAAGAAGCACTCGCTGAATATTATCAAAGAATTTTAAGATTCCCAGAGAAGTCTCAAATAGTTTGAAACAAATTTTGGCTAAGCTCTGAAGACATGAACAAGATGCAAGTGTCTCAATATATTGAAATTCTCATTTATTCATGACAATGAGAATTTCGTGATGATAAGAATGTGATTTAACTATTCTGAGTCTCAATTTTGCAGTATGTAAGATTGAGATGATAACAGAATTTGCCTTATAGGATTGTTGTGAGGATTACATGCAATGATGCATGCAAATGCTTCACACAGTGACTGAGACATTTAGTGTATGGACCAGGTGCTCAATACATGATATAGGGACTTTAATTATTATCATTGTTATTGTTGATTGACTTTCATCTTAAAGGGAAAAAAATGTCTCCTTTCTCATTCATATTAACAAATAGATCTTTAATTTAGAGGGAATCTTTTAATAAGAAAATTAAAAAAGGTATTTTCTTATCTCATTTTCTTTATGAAAATTGTCTAGTTATCCATTTAGATTTTGGCTTCAATCCATAACAAAAGATTATACCATAAGTGCATTAGAATTACTTTCTAAACCTAATCTGCCAAAAAACCTAGTCTGCTAATCAACATTTTCAGTACCTTCCAATTTTCACTTTCACTACGACACAAGCTAATATTTTTATTTGACAACATTTATTTAAGTATATACTAATTTCCTAGAGCTACTGTAAAAAGTGCCACAGACTTGGTTGCTTAAAGCAATAGAAATTTAATAATTTAATATCTCACAGTTCTGGAGTCAAGAAGTCAAAAATGAAGGTGTCCACCGGGCTGTGCTCTCTGAAGCCTCCATGGTAGGATCCTCCCTAAGCTTATTTTGTATAAGTATCTTCTTTTTTCTATAGTCATTGTATTCAGGAAATTCAAAACACATCAGCTCTTCAAACCCATTGACTCAACCATGATGGGTTATTTGTGTAGAGCAGACATCATCAATAATATCATCAACATCATCATCATCGGCCATCATAACAACTAGCATTTTTCAGCACTCCTATGAATAACAAAAAGATTCAAAATTTTTAAGAATTATTTCTTAATAGCCCTATTAATATCATGTAATATTTCTAAGTGGTAGAACTAGACTTGAACTCTGAATGCTCTGTGAACAGATCCCATGATGTAAACCACTATGTTATACTATTATGTTAAAAACATTATGAAATTGCTGATATCCAAACGTTTTGCAAACGTTCAACCCAATACGTGTTACTATTTTTCAGGAAACAAATATGAATATGCTTAGGTTATACACATATGTCTAAGATATAAAGCTTATTGTTCTATAGGAAAAATTTCTGATACTATATTTTTCCAATTGGAAATTGTCATTCACCATCTAAACCTACTTCAGAGGACATTTAGCTCATCACATGAATATGTTAGCCAAAATGGTTCAGTAAGTAAAATTATTTGCTGTAGATAATTAGTGGAAAGATGACAGGCACAGTCAGTCAGTTGGCTGGGATGCCCCTATTCACTTTCAATGCCACTTTATTCTGCCTAAAAGATTTTATTTTGTATTGCCATGAAGGAAACAAGTGCCTCAAGTGACATAAAATTCCTAATGCAACTTACAAACTGTAAAGTTATCCATTGGGAATCAATGACTTCTTTACAGCTTTGTACTTTTATGTGGACAGCATAATCCAGTGAATTGGGACATGAATAATTGTCTTTGATTGTTGGGATGCTATGTAACAGAGTGGGAGAGGGAAAGTCCATGGTTCAAGTCCAGGCCTTATCATTTTCTCTTAACTGTATGACTTACCATTTCTGAACTTCACTGCCTTCTTCATTTTCCTTCACTGCACTAACATACCTTACAGTGTTATGACCCTATAGTTTTACTGCTACATTGAACAACACTTTACCTCAAGGAACTAATGTTAAAGGAAGAACGTATGGGACACAAAGGAATGGGTTCTGATGTTGTATTTAATCTACTATTAGGGTCACAGACAAATCATTTAGCCTTACTGGATTTCAGTATTCTTATTCATACACTGATGTTAGGAACTAAATCTTTATGTTCTCCAAATTCATATGTTGAAATTCCAACACCCAAGATGTTGATATTAGGAGGTGGGGGACTTTGGGAAGTGATTAAATAGTAAGTGTGGAACCCTCGTGAATGGATTGTATCCTAATAGAATAGACCCTAGTGAGCTCCCTTGCCTATTCTGCCATGTCGGAACACAGTGAGAAGGTGCCATCTGTGAACCAGGAAGGCGGCTGTCACAACACCACACCACACTAAGTCTGTGTGGCTCCTTGATCTTAAACTTCCCAGCCTCCAGAACTTTGAGAAATAAATGTTTGTTGTTTAAGCCATCCAGTCTATGGTATTTTTGTTATAGTAATCCAGATGAATGAAGACAAGTAAAATAGTTGCATTAAATCCCATGCCCAGATTTCAAATTTCTTGCATTTATTTTAGATTCATTATGATGTTGTTTTACAGCAATAGAGCAATGAGACTGGGAATATAGAATTTTGACCAGGCAGGATTAGAAATTTTCCCTGAACAATTTGATTTAAATGAATTTGGTATAAGCACCTTAGTCAGTCTTACAACTGGGTGAAATAAAAACCTAAAGCCTTTGCCGTTCTCTTACCTTTAAATTCTGTGTGAACATGGTCTACAGAATCTATCAAACCTTCTTTTTTAATGACTATGTCACAACCTAACGTTAACTTATTTTATACCTGCAAAAAGGCTTTCTAAATGGTTTAGGCATATGAATTTCAAATGTTCTACCTCATTTTTTGCAAGTTTTTCCTGAAATTGCTGTTGATTTCTGGATTTCTATGTTAAAAAATGAGGAAAGAATGTTCCTAAATTTTGATAGCTGAATGTAACACTAAATGACACCAAGGTTGGATTTTACATTTAACTACATTTGCATTTAGATCAATGCATGTAGAGATATGCAATATTCTGTATACTTTCACCTGAATAAATAGGTTGTACTGCATAATGAAACATTTCAGGCAATGCATGTTGGCCAATTTGAAAGAATCACATTTAATAAAACTTTAAATAACCCCCTTCAGGCTTAAAAACAAAACTATTAAGCTGCATATTCATAATATTTTATAATTTTTTTAGATTTTTTTAATTGACAGATGTAATTGTAAATATTTATAATGTACATGATTTTTTTGAAATCTATAATTTTATCTATCACTCCTTTGTGTTGTTAAATATAGCATATGTACAGAGAATGACTTTGATAGCTGGAAGACTTTGTAATAGCCTAGAAAAATTCCCTAGTTAGGAATCAGAAGGCTAGATTATCTTGGTTGGAAAAAATTAAAAAGTAATGCTCACAAATTAACTATATATAATTGATCTAATTTTTGTTTTAGTACAGTAGTTACTCATGTGGGATTCTTTCCAAAACCCCGGTGGATGCCTGACACTGTGGATAGTACCAAACCTTGTATGTATTGTTTTTTACTATACATGTATACCTAGGATTAAGCTTACCTTATATATTAGGTACAGTAAGAGATTAACAATAATAAATGATAATAAATTAGAACAATTATATCAACCAACTATGATTAATAAGATAAAATGAGTGCTTGAACACAAGCATTGTAATAGTGCAACAGTGAAAGTGAAAACTTAGCTACTAAGTGACTAAGAGGTAGGTAGCATGTATAGCATGGATGCATCATGTCACAGGTAAGAAGGAGCAAGACTGCCTGAGATTTCATCACTACTCAGAATGATGCAATTTAACATTTATACCATTTTTATGGCTAGATTTTTTCATTCAATATGTTCAAATGGCAGTTGACTTCAGCTAACGCAAGTCACAGTAAGTGAAACCTCAGATAAGTGGGGACTACTGTATTTTAAAAGAGTGAGTTTTTTATACTTGGCATGTAGGGACAGTGAACACATTGTCTTTGATTATTGAGAGACTATATGTAACAGAATGGGGAAAGAGTAAAGTCCGTGGTTCAAACACATGCCCTGTCGTTTTCTCCATACCTTATGGTATAACGTTTCTGAACTTTACTGCCTTCATCTTCCTTCATTGCACTGCATACTTTTCAGTGTTAAGACTAGTTTTATCGATACATTGAGCAATGCTTTAATTCAAGAAAATAATGTTAAAGGGAAAAAGTATTCTAACGTGTTTTGTCATTTATGCCTCTCTCCTGTGGCAGGACAATATTTTTATAGCCTTTGGAGATAAGAAAACAGAGGTTTCGTGTGGCAATAAATTACATGGGCAATATATTGCACAAGCACATGGAGATGCTAAGTAACGGAGTTAGGGCAGGAAACCATGTCTTCTGCTACCAGTTCAGTGTGAGCACCTTCCCATTGCAAAGACTCACACCACACCTTGCTACCTCCTAGATCAAAATGGGAAGTGACTCAGGCACCATTAATTTCACTGTGGCTTTACAAAGTTGTTTTCAGCCCCAAGATGTTGAGGACTAAGTTGTTTCTAATCCTAAAGTTGGGGTCTTTTTTATTTTGTTGAAATGGAGGTAATGTTAATGATTGGTAGTCATGATTTCTAACAATAAGATGGTTGTTTTAAATTCATCCAGGGTAGGACTCAAATCACTACAGGGTACTCTTGAAACATGAATGCAGCCATTCAGTATTATTAGGTGTTCTCCTATTACTATGGTATAGGGCCTGCATGTAATTTCCTGAGGTATAACTCTAAAACCCTACAACCTCTACACTGCTATTCAAATGCCTGCTCCTCATAGTCATAACTACCTACAAATAAACGTTGGAACCGTTCACTAAAAAACAATGACTTTTTGAAAATGTGCTATTCCTCTTAGCAACCTCCACATCCCATAAGCTCAACTCTATAGTCATGTTTTCACGTTTACTATCTCTGTTAAATCTAGTGAAATGGCAAATCTGTGAACCAGAAGTGAAAGACAAATATTTATATTCATTTTGCCTTGTCTTCAAATAAGGAGGTTGGTTAACTTGATTATCTCAGGCCTAATAATTCAAGAGCCACTAGAAACCACACCAAAACTGCACTTTTTGCTATTCAGTTTTTATGAAGCACCTATTCGTGGATTTTCCAAGTAGGGTTCTATGAGAAAATTAAGCCTTACAGAAAATGACTTGATAACACTTTTCTCAGTTCTTCCATTCTAGAGGCACAGGATAAAAGTTCCCTATTCCTTCCACTGGATGCCTCAAGGCTTAATTCTTCAGTAGAATGTTCCTTGAGAAGGTCTGCTAGACCTTAGGTTTTACAAGGAAGCAAAAAATTTAAACTATCTTGAAGATAGTGATAATGACTACTGTTGCTTTCCAGATCATTAGATGCTTCATATATAGCAAGGGATGGCAAGTGCTGGCCTGTGGGCCATGTATTTTTGTAAATAGATTTATTTTTATGGTTTTATAGGTGACTTTAAAATGTTGTTAACTTTTAATTTTCTGGGTACATAGTAGATGCATGTATTTATGGAGTACATGGGATATTTTGATACAGATATGCAATGTGTAATAATCATATCATGGAAAATGGGGTATCTATACCCTCAAGCATTTATCCTTTGTGTTGCAAACAATTCTGTTACACTCCTTAAGTTATTTTTAAATGTACAGTTATTATTGATTATAGTCACCCTGTTGTGCTGTCAAATAGCAGGTCTTATTCATTCTTACTATTCTGTTTAAAATAGACCATCCCTCCCTCCCCACCTGCTCCACTGCCACTGCCCACTACCTTTCCTAACCCCTGGTAACCATTCTTCTCCTCTTTATGTTCATGATTTCAACTGTTTTGATGTTTAGGTCCCACAAATAAGTGAGAACATGTGATGTTAGTCTTTCTGTGTCTGGCTTATTTCGCGTATCATAATAATCTCCAGTTCCATCCACGTTTTCACAAATGACAAGATCTCATTCATTTTTATGGCCGAATAGTACTCCATTATGTATATGTATTATATTTTATTTATTCATTCATCTGGTGATGGACACTTAGCTTGTTTCTAAATATTAGCTATTGTAAATGGTGCCACAAATGGGAGTGCAGGTATCTCTTCAATACAGATTTCTTTTCTTTTGGGTATAAACCCCAGCAGCAGGATTGCTGGATCATGTGTTAGCTCTATTTTTAGTTTTCTGAGGAACCTCCAAACTGTTCTCCGTAGTGGTTGTACTAATCTACATTTCCACCAAAAGTGTACACGGGTTCCATTTTCTTCACATCCTCACCAGCATTTGTTATTGCCTGTCTTTTGGATAACAGCTCTTCAGACTAGGGCTGAGAAGATATCACATTGTAGTTTTGATTTGCATTTCTCTGATGATCAGTTATGCCAAGTACCTTTTCATCTATCTGTTTGCCATTTGTATGCATTTTTTGAGAAACGTCTATTCAAATATTTTGCCCATTTTTGATTGGACTGTCATATTTTTTCCTATAGAGTTGTTTTAGCTCCTTATATATTCTGATTATTAATCCTTTGTCAGATTAGTAGTTTGCAAATATTTTCTCCCATTCTGTGAGGTTGGTTTTCACTTTTTTAAACTGTTTCCTTTGCTTTGAGGATGGTTTTTAACTTGATGTGATCCAATTTGTCCATTTTTGCTTTGGCTGCTTGTGTTTGTGGGTATTCCTCAAAAAGTTTTTGCCCAGATCAATCAATGTCCTGCAGAGCTTCTCCAATGTTTTCTTTTAGTAGTTTTCTAGTGTGACGTCCTATATTTAAGTCATGATTTTCATATATGATGAGAGATATGGGTCTAGATTCATTCTTCTGCATATCCAGTTTTCCCAGCCCCATTTATTGAAAAGACTGTCTTTTCCCCAGTGTATGTTCTTGGCACCTTTGTCAAAAGTGAGTTCACTACAGGTTTTCAGATTTCTTTCTGGATTCTCTAGTCTGTTGCATTGGTCTGTGTGTCTGTTTTTATGCCAGTACTATGATGGTTACTACAGCTCTGTAGTATAGTCTGAAATCAGATAATATGATTCCTTCAGTGTTATTCTTTTTGCTTAGGATAGCTTTGATTATTCTGATTCCTTTGTGGTTCCAAATAAATTTTAGCATTATTTTTCTATTTCTATAAAAAATGTCATTGGTATTTTGATAGAGATTGCATTGAATCTATAGATTGCTTTAGGTCGTATGGACATTTTGAGTATTGATTCTTCCAATCCATAAACATGGAATATTTTCCCGTTGTTTGTTGTCCTCTTCAATTTCTTTCATCAGAGTTTTATAGTTTTCATTATAGAGATTTTTCACTTGTTTGGTTAATTCCTAGGTATTTAATTTTATTTGTGGCTATTATAAACAGTATTACTCTTTTATTTCTTTTTCAGATTGTACACTGTTGGCATAGAGAAATGCTACTGATTTTTAGTGTTAATTTTGAATTCTGCAACTTTACTGAATTTATCAGTTCTAATAGCTTTTTGTGGAATCTGCAGGTTTTTCCAAATATAAGATTATACCCTCTGCAAGCAAGGATAATTTGACTTTTTCCATTCCAATTTGGATGCCTTTTATTTTTTTCTCTTGTCTGATTGCTCTAGCTAAGACTTCCAGTGCTACGTTGTGTAGTAGTGGTGAAACTGGGCATCCTTGTTGTGTTCCAGATCTTAGAAGAAAGGCTTTCAGTTTTTCCCATTCAGTATGATACTAGCTGTGGGTATGTTGTAAATAGATACACTGGTGCATATCAAAGCTCATGCTTTATGTACTGCCTATGGTTGCTTTCCCAAATACAGTAACAAAATTGCCTGCATGATTGCAGAAGAGATTACATGTCTTGCAAAGCCTAAAATATCTACTATCTATTCCTTTAAAAAAAAAAAAAGTTATATGACCCTTATCATGGAGTAAGATCACCTATTTGACTGGTTTTCATTCCTCCCTAAAAATTATCAATAAAAGGAATAGGAAGACATTAGTAACAAATGTGCATAAATGCTCTTCTTTTTAAACTATTTGAAGTGTAGATACACATTGTCTTTCCAGATATACCCTGAATTGTCTCCAAATGGAAACAGAATTTATTCAGTTCACAATAACAGCTACCAATTTTTTTAAAAAAAATTATAAAAACAATTGAACATCCTTTCCAATATAATCAGCACATCTTCCATTTTAACCTATTGTTTAAATCACATGTTGTTGGATATCTTATAAGATGGCAAGAGACTGGATTTTAAGTTAAGTAATTATCTGTAATTTATATAAACTATGTCTTTATAAAACTCCTAATTATAACAACTAGCTTTCCTGTGTAGTTGAGGCATGAAGTGTGCATTCAAGCAATTAGAAAGACATTATCAAGTGACTTCCACCTTCTTTTGGAAGCTGAAAGATATAGATAATAAAGTTTTTGACATTTTACATAAAAATAAAGTATGAGTGTTATGTTAAGATAATTATATCTTTGTCCATATTTTTAAGCTTGAAGTTTATCCTTTCACTAGCACATAACAAACAAAACTGGATTGGTTTACAAACTGTGCAGAACCGAGGCAGCTGAGAAGCGTCTGGATAAACTGATCTCAGCAGAGTGTTCAGCAGAGGAATGATTGATGGAAGCCTAATCATTTCTTTTATGCAGGTCAAATATTCACAACCCTAAAAAGTCTGCATATCTCAAGCATTTTGCAGTTTTTACAGCTTTCTGATCATCTACTTTTTTTTCCTCCTTAACATAAAATGTTTCCAGGACCCAACAGCTGGTGCTTGCTGGCTGAAGGAATGAACAGGAAGACAATGTGTTCACAGGATTATGGAACAGGCTGAGAGGGGAATTTATGCAGAGTTTTATAAGCTTAGTCAGGCAGAAAATAGATTGGAGTGCACAGAGGAAATAATGTGTCATTCAAAGCTCAGCTTACAGACACAGCCTTCATAATATAGAAGAAACCATGGGCTGTTCTTGCTCCTGCAACTTCAACTGTTACCTTGAAGTTTGGGTGAAATAGCAGAAACAGGCTGCACTGAGGTCTTACTCTTCAGTAGCTTTTATTGTTTGCCTGTCAAAATCAAACCACAACCCCCACACTTCACCCACCTTACCCCTACCCTCACACATGCTCACAACTTAGAAACGTTCAGTAATGGCCAACACTCAAGCACTGTGATAACTGAGAAGTGCTAAAGAGAAATGGTTCATCCATAAGAATGAAGAGCATACTCTAATCAGCATGACTGACCTTTGAAGCCTTTTTGAAAAAGCTCTGATTTCCAGCAAGCTCTCTGGGCATTCATAACTTCACCTTCCTTTAATGAGCTCCCGTATGTCACTTGTAATTCATCTAAGTGCTCTAAAATCCCCTAGGTTGTAGAGTGTATTTCATGCTCCTAATTTGAAACATAACACAACATGTCTAGTTAGTTGGTTGGAAATGACAATCATGTTTCTTTAACATCGTTTTTTCAAATGGTTTAGCTGAGTTTCTGTCATCAGAATGATGAATAATTTGATTCATTTGTTTCTTGTTTCTGTTGATTATCTTGATTCTGTTTTATAAGCAAAATTATTGTCCTAAGTGCTTCTCAGCAAATGGCCTGACTAGTACTGTCTTGGGTTGTGCTTCTAGACACACTATTATGACAATATATTCAAAGTAACTATTTCATTGGTTCTCTCAAGGCTCAAAAATACCTTTTGTTCCTTCTAAATGGTCATTAATTTCCAGAAAAATAAATGGGGAAAAGGTAAAAGGGAAGAAGTTGGGAGAAAATGTTTAAAAGGTAATTACTGTATATTCTCCTTAAGCAGAAAGTGACTCAAGTTCCCAGCGCATAGTCAGTTTGTATGGACTTGATAGGTCCTGATAAATTCGAAGTTAGGATGTGCTTTCTCTAAAGTGCAGCTTTTATTTAACAGTGTCATTGTGATTTAGTTAGACAGCCACCCTTTTTACACTTGCCTCTGCCGTGGAAGAAACAGAAATGCCTAAGCTAGTTAATGTTCACAGAATGAGCACACAACCAACACATCTATGGTTCATGTATTGCTAGGAGGCAGTGAGGAATCTCATATTACTGAGTTTGCTGCAAAAGGGTCCTCAGTAGGACCCGCCCAAACAGCATGTTTAAATATTTGTAGCAGATTAACATGGGCCACTCATAGCGGTCAGTCACATCTATCCATAGGAACAGGTGTATATGTGTTCTTTCTTGAAACAAACAAAGCTCAGAGAAGATAAATTAATCAAACCTTTGGTGACATGTTGGGTGTTTTAAGATGGTATTTAGCCTTAACACTTTTCTGCCATTCCTTAGCAATGCAAGTCTAAATTTTATTTTCCATCTGAATCTGTAAAAACAGAATGGAAGTTCATGTTGTCATATAAAAATCACTTTTTCCAACTTCATTGTCTTTGTGGCAGTTTAAGGTACACAGTTATCACACTAACACATCAGCCTTCCTAAGAGAAACATTAGCTGTTATTTAAATTGAATGCTGACTTGGCATTAAAAATCTATCACTGAAGTTTAGTTATTTTATTTTATTATTTTATTTTATTTTATTTTTGAGACAGGGTCTCTCTCTGTCACCCAGGCTGGAGTACAGTGGCTCCATCTCAGCTCACCTCCCAAGTTCAAGCAATTCTCCTGCTCAGCCTCCTGAGTAGCTGGGACTGCAGGCACGCGCCGCCACCTCCAGTTAATTTTTGAATTCTTAGTAGAGACAGGGTTTCATCATCTTGGCCAGGCTGGTCTCAAACTTCTGGCTTCACGTGATCCGCCTGCCTTGGCCTCAGAAAGTGCTGGGATTACAGGTGTGAGCCACTGTGCCCAGCCTAGTTTTTCTACTTACTCATTTTCCTTTCATTTTCTAAGGCATTCAAAGACCATTTTTCTTTTAAAGATAGAGTGGCACCTTCTCCCTGACGGTTTAGTTGAAAGTGAACTATTTATTGGTGTCGTTACCTTAGCAGAACTGAAGGACAAAACAGAAAAGGTTATGGTGACCTTGAGGTCATCCTGATAATGAAATCCTAGAGAAATATTGAACAAATATTGTTGAATAATGGTGACACCTATCTACAGGTAGGTGGTATAGACTAACAAAGGTGCTCTTAAAATTCTTTAATACGGGTTGATGTAATATCAATTGTTAAAAATAACCTACAATTAATGTCAGGCAAGTTGTTAATCAAAACTTCTCAAAGAGGAGATGTATTAATTAAGTTTACCAACAACAGAGAACGATGCCAGAGCTTTCCTCTTTGCATACAGAAGTATGTAAAATTTATGTATCTTTGTTGTGAGCCACAGACACTAACTCACTCTAGATTGATTAAGCAGAGAACTAATTTGTTGTAAATTTATTGGGAGTTCACAGTATCACCAAGAGAACTATAAAGAACCAAGTTTTAAAATGTGCAGGAACAAATGAAGTTTGGTAACAGACAGAATTACCTTCAGCTTCAAACTACAAATCCAGTCCTGTTAGGACACTGCTGTTATAGCCCATGAGTGCCAGATCCCCAGCTTACACCACTGCTGCTGTTGCCACCCCAGACTGGATACTACAGCTGCCATTGCCTATGACCTGAATATTGGTATCAATAACCCCTGACTCAAAGTCCAGGAAATCGGCTGAGTCTAGGTCATGTTCCTGTGCCCCACTTACAAAGGAGGCTGGGAAACCAAGTATCTGACATTTTCAACTTCTTTAGAATATGGTCAGTAGAAAATGGATTATGTCTGCCACCAGAGGTCATAAGATACATGATTCCCTAAAAGCCTCCTAAGGAGGCTCAGATGTTGGATAGACCAAAAAAAAAAAAAAAAAAAAAACCCAGCTAAGTGGCTAGTATTTTCTCTCAGGGCAAACAAGTCTTAAGTGACTCGAATTTCTCATCTGGCACCTGCTGTTTTCCCTGCCTGGCACATCTTTTCTCCTTTCTCTGGTGATATCAACCTCAGTTTTGGGGGAGACTTGCATCTCTCATACTTCAAATGTGAGTCTGAGGTGACCTGCCAGTCTAACTGTTCTCCTGCCTCCTGGCACGTGATCCCAGTTGGAATTGTCCTAGTCCCAATCTTGCAGCCATAGTGGTTGACCCAGAGATGTTTATTTGATCTTGCTGGAACCCATCCACATTTCCCCTCAAGATTTTCTTCAGTAAAACTGGTAGGGAAGCATTTTCTTTCTTCTTTATGTATGAGGTAGTAAGAATGATACCTAGAGTTACCTAAAGCTCTGGTTCCAGACTCACAGAGACAACTGGTCAGAGAAAATAAAACCAGTGTAGAAGAACACATAAAGAAGAGAGTTGTGGAAAGAGAGACCCTAATGGCGTTTCAGTTTCTAGGTCTACTCCCAATAGCCAGACCATGCATCGTTCAGTTAAATGAACCAATGAACTCCCTTTCATGCTCAAGCCAGAATGAATTGGATTTCTGTCATATCATCACCCTTCTAAGAAATATATTGTACGTTTTCTGCCAAGACAAAGGAGACCTAAAGTAACTTCTTGTGTTTTAGATACTTCTTGTTCAAATAATTCTAAGGGATATGTAAACTTTTATTTTTCCTAGATAGCCAGTACAGTTGAGTAGGAGATTAACTGGGATTCAGGAGTCCCGGTTGTTCCTTCCAGCTCAAGCACGTCACTGAACGTTTCTAAAGTTTATGTACTCCATTTGGATCATCGGTTGAGTTAGGTGGTTTTAGAGATGACTTCCAGTGCTAGCTTTCTGTGAGTAGAATTTTCCAAATAATTCCTAATTGTGAATATATTTACTCATTTGAGTTCATGCCTCCTCAGGGTATAGTTCTGTTTCCTTATTAAAGAAAATGAAGGGTGAAACTAAGAAAAGGAATTCTTACTCTGCAGCCATAAAAAAGAACGAGATCATATCCTTTGAAGCAACATGAATGGAGCTGGAGTCCATTATCCTTAGCAAACTAACCCAGGAACAGAAAATCAAATACCGCATGTTCCCACTTATAAGTGGGAGCTAAATGATGAGAACACATGGACTCATAAAGGGGAACAACACACACTGGGGCCTCTTAGAGGGTGGAAGGTGGAAGGAGGGAGAGGATCAGGAAGAACAACTAATGGGTACTAGGCTTAATACCTGAGCGACAAAATAATCTGTATAGCAAACCCCCATAACACAAGTTTACCTGCATAACAAACCCGCACATGTACCCCTGAGATTACAATAAAAGTGAAAGAAAAAGAAAGGGAGATCTTTATGAATAAGAGTTACCTTTTTAAATACTTTCATATATATTCCTCCATTTACAATTTATTTGTTAAAGTTCTATCTTATAACAATATAATACTTCAGCAAATATTTTTGTGAAATAGTCACCATTTGCCTAGCAGTAAACTCCGTGCCATTGAGCTACACTTTGCCATCTTAAAGTTTTCAATGTAATTAAGAAGAGAAGAAGTGCACTCAGGCAGAACATTTACAAATCAAACTCGGGGCAGTGCGCAAGCCATTGTATGAGAAGGTAGGACCAGTTCTATTTCTGAAAGCTGGGGAATTTCTTCTTTAGTACTGAAAAAATAATAAACGAAAGCTTTTCAAAGACTCAACTCCAAAAGAATGGGCCCCAGCAAGCAACATTAACTGCAAGTCTACAATCTATTTTATGTTGAAATTTGAGTTTGGCTTGAAGGGAACATTTAATACTTTTCAGTGTTTTATTTTAAACAGATATTATGACTATGATTATGCTCATGTTATAGATAACCTTCCATTCTGTTCAGCTTTTAGAAATTCTAAAATATGTTCCTGCTACAATGATTTCAAAGTACAACATTTAAATCACTTCAAGTACAAAACCAGTTTTGAAAAAAAAAAAAATTGGAGAACTGTTATTTATGAACACAGGCTGTGGTGGCACCAATTTCTCTATGTAAGAGTGTGGTTGAATATGTAAATTAGCTGGCTAAGATTCTACACTGCAATATAAATGTGCAGAATTTGTTTTAAAATTTTACACCTTTAAAATCTCTAGGATTTTCTAACTTAATTCATGTTTATTAAAGAACAACAGTACACCTTGGTGGGAGGAAAAGACCAAGGCATATGGTGTTGCTTTCTTGAGCCCATCAGCAGAAGACTCTGCCAGGCAGTATATATCGTATGAAAATACCATAGTGTAAAAGTATCTGAATTTGAGCACCTGCTTTCAAATCCTGGCTTTGCTAACAAATTACTGTGGTCTCACCCTTTCCAAGCCTCCAATTCTGCGTTGTGAAAGCATAAACTTGAGTTTCAGAGCCCTTGCCCCTTGCATGGGCTTGTAAAGATTAAATGGCATTACTTAAGGAACATCTGTGAGTCTAGCACAGAGTAGATCCTCAGTAAATATTAGTTTTATTTTTCCTTTCTCTGAATTGTAGCTTCCTCATCTGGAAAGTAGGAATTTTTAAAACGTTGCCAGAAAAAAATAAAAAATGCACAGAAAGTTTAACATTACGCAGAGAAAATGGACTGACCTCCAAACAGGTCCAGGTGACAATACATTGGAGGTTGGCACCACAGTCAACAGGTCAGCCCACCAGCTTTGAGCTCAGATATTGTAATTGTTAGTCTACACAGAAGGTCTACCATCACTTAAAAAGATACAACTTTCAATAGATTGGCTTATTACTGTTCTGCAAGCTCTTACTTTCCCAGCACAAAATATTCACAGGAGTAAACAAACAACATTGAGTCAAAATATTGTTGGGTGAACATGAAATCAAGGCAAGTTGGCTGAATTATCAGGGGTCAATAACTTCTTCCATAAAGGGACAGACAGTAAATATTTTTGGCTTTATAGACCATACAGTTTCTATCACAACGGTATCTGATCAACTCTTGCAGCAGAAATGCATAGACAGTACGTAAACAAATGGCAATGGTTGTGTTCCAAAAAAACTTTATTTCCAAAAACAGGATGGTGGGCTAGATTTGGTCCCACTGGCCTTAGTTTGTAGGCCTCTGTGTTCGATGATTAGAGTCATTGAGATATGTGAAGTACACCTACCTTCACTGCAGACCTAATTCGCTACAGAATTAGATCTGCAGATAGATTTCATACCTGGGTTCTAAAGCTAGTGAACCCATCCCTTAAGTAGGGTAGGAATTCCTCCACTACCAATGTTTATTTCTCAGCATCTCATATGTCCATTGCTAGCTAACAGTCCTTCTGATTGACAAGTTCTCTTCGTAAATACAAATAACTTCAGTTATGTTCCAGGTTTGGCCTTAGCCTGGAGGTCATTCTGCCGTTTAAAGTATAGCTTTGTACAGCTATCCATGTGTATAGCTTGTTGTATGAAATGTATACAGCTATGCTTAGATTCTTTTTTTGTTTCATAGCCTAACTCTCAAAACATAATTTCATTTTATTTTCTACTTTAATATTTTGCGAGAGATAGGAGTGCTCACCACCACCCTACGCTATTTACAAGTAATACTCATGATATACAGCAAAAGTTTTTACAAAAGTAATTGGTATTCAGTATATCAAACACCAAAAAACCTTCCTGGCAGCGAGAAATTTTGAAATTAAAAAAAAAAAAAAAAAAAGCTATCGGCCGGGTGGGGTGGCTCACGCCTGTAATCCCAGCACTATGGGAGGCCGAGGCGGGCGGATCACATGAGGTCAGGAATTCAAGACCAGTCTGGCCAACATGGTGAAATCCCATCTCTACTAAAAATACAGAAAACTAACTGGGCATGGTGATAGCGTCTGTAATCCCAGCTACTTGGGAGGTTGAGGCAGGAGAAGTGCTTGAACCCAGAAGTGGAGGTTGCAGTGAGCCGAGATCATACCACCGAATTCTAGCCTGGGCAACAAGAATGAAACTACATCTCAAAAACAGAAAAACAAAAAACAAAAAAAACAGTCATCACAAACATTGAACAGATATTAAATTAGCCCCACTTAAAATGAAGAATTGTGTTTGTGTACATGTTCAGTTTGTGTACATGTTTGTATACATGTTCATTGTACGTGTTCAGTACTATCAGCCTCTATTATTTCTATGTGGGGGTGTTTAAAAGTACAGCGAAGGGGGAGAATTTTGCTGAGGAAAGTAAAATGAATATAACTGAGACTAAGGAAAGGTGATCGACCAGCCAGCATAGACCAAACTGTCCTGTGGTAGGTCCCAGCTGCCCAGCTGGGCTCATGCTCCCTAATGTGCTATTAAACATACATTACCTTCTCAGTTTCTCCCCACCTGCCCACCCACAATCTTATTTTGATTTCTTATTCAGCTTACGTTGTGTGACTAGTTGGAAATATTATACATCCTAGAGGATTTTGTATCCAGACATGGAAGAGAGAGTAGGAATGTAGAAAGGGGAAGGGAACAAATCTGTAGTTAGCATTTGCTGTAGGTTTTCAATATTTTATTTATTTTATTAATTTCAGTCTTCTACCCAACTCCGTGAAGTTATTCCCATTTTATAGATGGTGAACTAAGTTTTGAAAAAGTTAATTGGCTTTCTCAAAGTTGCATGGCTCAAACCAGATGCTAAACCACACATGCCTGCTTCCCAAGTCCCTGCTCACGCAGTTCGCCAATGCTGGCTTTCACTGTGCTCCCAGGTGCCCTGAAATAAGACCCTCCAAGAATCTGGCCCTGGTGAAAAGCCTACTTATTCCACTCTTCCTAGCTTATTTAAATGCTTAATCCTATGATATCTTTGGACTTCCCTGTGGCCATTTTTGCTAGACAGCTTTCTGTACCACCTGATAAATCTTTTAAAGAAGGGAAAAGCAAAGGGAATCATTCCAAGGGTACTTTTACCTTAAGCCCTTAGTTATGGAATAAGACTGATCGCTCCTGATGAACAATCCTCAGAGTTCAATTAGCAGTCGAGAGAGTAATTTTTAGAGCAGGGAATCCTCTTCAGAGCTCTGAAGTTTTACCATGTAAGCATGCTCTGTCCTAGAGCAAACTAGCTCTGCCATCCATTATATTTATAAAGAGTACGGCTGAAAAGTTCACCCTAGAGAAGTTCATCCTAATGGCTGAATCATTACGGTGAGGTTTGCTAACACAAACCATTGTCTCTATATCCTTTTTTCATTCTATTTCAGTCCTTTCTCAGACTCTTTATAGGATTAAAGTGACATATAAACATACATTTTACAAAACTTTTGACAAATCACGTAACCTCCCTTAGCTTCAGTTTCCCTACCATAAAATGGAGGATTTGGACTAAATTATCTCTAAAATCCTTTCCAACTCCCACACTCTGGGTTTGTTTTAGCTTGAGATACACGTTGTTAGGCTCTGTAGTTTGTCCTAGATTTAATTCCAGATTCCAGGCACGGAGTGAGTTACTTCCTGATATTAATGGGTTTCTTAAATGTACATACTATTGTGTAGATGACATTTTATTTTTAACCCAGTACCCAACCTTGTAGATTGCATTGTGGAAGCATACATTTTTGTGCATTTGTCCTCAAACCAATTTAACTTTCATTTTTAAGGAGAGTTGGAAGCATCCCAGTTCATTGAACTATGAGAAAATACAGAATGACCAAAGTTGTTGATGTTGGGTGTATTCTGTTGCTTTATTCTTGTCAAAACTTGAGCAGGCTCAACCAAGAGGCATTCTGAGATCTCATTAACAGGGTGGGATATGTGTGTATCAGGGGAGAGAGGTAATACATGGGGACAAACAGGAGAGGAGGAAGGGAAACTATTAAATATAATCTTAATATTAGGGATATAAAGATAAAGAATACATTTTAGAATTTTCACCTAGCGTCTTTGTCTAACCTATTCTCCCTCTCTGCCATAGAGCTCCTTTATACCTCATACTCAGTTTCCTCTATTAACATCTAACATTAGAGTGGTACATTGAATTGCAATACAATTAATAAAGTACTATTGACCCATTATTTTTAACTAAAGTCCATATTCTATTCAGATTTTCTTAATTTTTACTTAATGCTCTTTTGCTATTCCAGAATCCCATCTAGGATTTACATTATATTTAATATCATGTATCCTTAAGTTGCCGTTGGCTATGAGAATTAAGACCCTATATTTTTAACAATCACTTCCTTTTTGTCTCAGTGTCTTCACTTGCTTATTTTATTTTCTTTATGTAAGCTGTCTTAAATTCCTCCTCTACTTAGAAGAGCATTAATTATTTAGTCTTTTGTTTAGGAAATGTTCTGGAAATCCCTAGTTTCCACACAAAC
This sequence comes from Papio anubis, assembly GCF_008728515.1. Lineage (NCBI taxonomy): Eukaryota > Metazoa > Chordata > Mammalia > Primates > Cercopithecidae > Papio > Papio anubis. Next base: position 38,092,613 of record NC_044988.1, on the reverse strand, counting down.
TGCCAAGTTTTGTTTTTTTTTTTTTTTTAATTTTCTGAAAATTTGCAAATGAGGAAGGCAATCCTAGCCAGAGGCCAATAAGAATTTATGATTATTGAATCAAGACTTTCCTTGGATGCCAAAAGGAGAATAATCTTTATTAGTGAGTCAGTCAGTTGAAACTCTTAAATCTTACACACTTGAAAAACAACCTAGTGAAGTTTCAAAAGAGGTAGGCACATTCGTTGAATGCTTATAGGCACACAAATATATAGTTAAGAATAATAAAGCACATTAATAGTTAAAAACATTAGCACTTACGCTACCATCATAAGTCTTCACATATCTTTCTATGTTTCAATATGTTTCTCCCAACCCAGAAATTCTCTCCACAAATGCTGTAGAGAAAGAAACACCTTCATTGTTGAATAAGCATTAAACCAGACTGTCATGTGCATTACAGGCACTCCACTAAGAAAACTCACGGAAAGAAAAAAAAAACAAAATCTCACCCTTTTCTATAGCCAAGCAAATATACCCAATTACACACATATTTTCAAGATAAACAATAACTAGTCCTCAGGTTAGAGGACTTGACAGCACCACTGGGCATACAGTCCATCCCAACTTTACCTGGTAATTGAGGTGACCATCTATGTTACCTAACTGGCTGTATCCAGAGGAGAGAGGAAGCAGGGGAAGAACACCTTATGACAGGAGGGAGGTTTATAACTTGGAGCACGGAGCCAGCTGATGTTAGGCTCCTGCCTTCCCGTGGAAAACTGTAAGATGGGGGCACCATCCCCTTTGATATTTACATTTCAAAGAGATGAGTCTCGGGTCTTTGAAAGAGACATTCCTAGATAATAAAGCTGACAAAAGGCTTATTTATGTCTAAAAAGATACATTTCAAAAAGACAGAGAAGGTGCTTTATATACAGGTTTTCTACAGTACACGTTCTGACCAGGAGGAAAAGGAAATAGCTCTTATTTTAAGCAGGAGGAATTAAGCCTCCTGTTTTTCATTTCTTTACATCCTTACACTAGGCAAAGATTTCTTTTTTCATTCATGCAAAAGTGTTCACTGAGCAGAGGACCACAGACATGTGCCAGACTCTATGCTAGACACTATGAATACAAATATTTAGTGAGATGCAAAAAATCCAATCCCACACTCCAGAAGCTCGCCATCTAGGAATCTAGACTCTATGAGCCACAGTATCACCTTAGTTTGCTTACAGGTCCCCAGAAGTCCCTCCTGCAAAGAGATGAGAAATCTGAATAACTCATACCAAGATTTCAGACTGCACCAGGAACTGAAAGTTCTTGGTTGGTTCAGAGAAAGGCACCAAATGAATATTTGTGCATGTTGAAGTTATTTTCTACTACTAATAAGTAGCATTCATTGAGTGGTGTTCCTGTCCCATGCACTGCATTGCTGAGTCTCACAACATCCCTGTGAGGTAGATGTTATTTCTATTCCCATTTTACAGATGAGTCTGGGCAGACGGATATCTCGCCTCTAGACACAGAGCTAGTAAATGGGGAGCTGTGATGTGAACACGGTTAATCTGACTCCACAGTCTGACTACACTGTAGCCACTATGTATGAATGTAGATTAGGAAAAAAAAAGCCATCACCACTGACTGAGCTCTTTATCTTATAGAATTATGTACAAGCTCAGTAAAAAAAAAAAAAAAAAGGCTACCTCAAATAAGAATCATTCCCTATGTTTACAATGCACTTCACCATCTTCAAATCAGTTGTTCTGCCTAGTTTCGTTTGATGTTCACAACAACCTTGGGAGACATGTAGGGCAGGTATTTTAAACCCAGGTTAGGCATTGAAAAACCTCAGACTCACAAGTTAAATAACTTGTCCAACATCAAACAGCTAGTGAGTGGAAGAGCTGGGACTCCATTCCAGAGCTCATAACAACTGTGGTTACTTGTGGCATGAAATTGGAAAATCCCAACCTGGAGACAGATACGCTGTATATGGATTCCTAACAGAGCTCTAGAGGTTCCAGGATTCACCTGTATTCTACTGCTCTGTCCCAGAAGACAAGCCAGAGTAAATGTTAGTTCTGCCAAATCTGGCACACTGTGCAATACTCACTCAAGTATGCCTTTGTTTTCCTTTGTGTGACTTGTAAATAAAATTCCATTTGCTTGATATTCCCTGTGGCTAAAGAGTAATGTTTAAGCCTTTCAAGCTTATTTCTACTGTGCTTCCTGGAGAATTTTGTATACTACTTACCCCAAAATGGGCCCTGTTCTGCAGTTTTTATTCAGGTAAAACTAATGGAGTTTCCCCCAGAGTGAGGAATGTGTAATCAATCCTATTGTTTGATTTCAATGGGTTATTATGGGTGGGAGAATTGTTATACCAGAGGCAATTTAGAAAATCAGGTACAATTGACTCAAGTCAATTTACATACTGCGGTCCCAACAGCAAAAAGTCATGGTGTTTCACGCCTGAGATAGCGTAATCATCAAATGAGACCACCTGGGCAAGTAACTAAACCCAAGAGAGAATAAAAGAATAGAGACAGAGAGAGACAGAGAAAGAGAAGGGGAGGGGAGAGCAGGAGAGAGGTTGGTTTAAACACAGGCACATTCAGAATTGCAGCCAATCAAAGAAGGGAAAAATAATTTTCCAAGTATCTATCTCTAGTATTTTCCAAAAGATATTCACAATCAGAATCATCTAATGATGAATCCTTTTATAGATTCTCATGTGGCTGGCCTTGCATTTAATATTTGTGTGTATTGCGGTTAGATGTTGTTCTGACAAAGTTGGAAAAATTCCCCTTTCTGAGATATGGGAAAGATTGGAAAGCTCTGAGTGGAGCAGCAGAAATTGTGGTTCCAGTCTGAACCCAGCCATTAACTTTCCTTATGTCTTGGGCAAGTCAGCTAATTCTTAGGCCTATGTTCCCTGCTCTTTATGAGACTTTAGATCATATCTTTTCTAAAGCCTTCTCCAGCCATAAAGTTTGGTGTTTGTAACTCTGTCACACATCCTTGGAAAAGGGATGCACCGTGGGAAAACACTGATATGATTACTGCCAAATTGTGTGTCATGTCTATGGACTATACCCAGTGAGCCAAATGAGAAAAGAAGGTCAAGGGAGAACAGAGGGAGAGAGTACAGCTGCCCATCCCAGCATACAAATGCATCTCCATTAGGAAAGGATAAGTACATGCACGAGCACTACAGATGGCGGGTGATTAGTATTGTCTTTGCAGTGAAAGATAATGTAGCCCACATTTCAATAATATGAAGTGTATCTGCTGGTCTGAGAGTCCCTTACAGAGAGGTTTCCCTAGTGCACATGGGGAAGGGACAGGAAGGCAGGCTGGAAGGGAAGACGCCAAGATATTTGTACAAACCAGCTAGGTTTATAGATATTGTCTCAGTATCTTCACTGCAACCTTAAGAAGTCATTAATATAAGCTCTATTTGCAGAAACTTGAACTTGGAAAGATTAAGCAATTTAGCCAAGGAAAAAAATAAAACAAAACCCTGGTAAGGGCCAGAGCTGGGATGCAAACCTTGTCTGAACTACAAAAGTGCTTCCCAACACATTGAATATGCAGAAAATGTCACGTCCTTTTAATCATATATTTTTTTTTCTAGCACCAATTTCTCACTCCTATTTATGCATCTTTTCAGAGCATGACCCAAAGGTACACAACATTGCCTGCAGTCCTTGGGGGCAGGGGAGGGAGAGACATTCATTTTTGTCTCCATTTCCTTCCCTCATAATGATTTTTGCTTCATGACTGCCCATTTCATCCATTTCAGCTTATTAAAAACAAGGCCTCTCTGTTTTTGTATAATGCTGTTTATATTGTTGGAAGTTAAATATCTTTAACGGTTCACAGGCAGGCGGGTGTCGGTGCTGAGAGCTGTGTCAGCATGAAGACAGCAACGCCACACCATGAAAAGCAATTGCAGTTTTGAGAAGCTGCAGCTATTTGCAATCCTCGTTTCAAAAAGATCACTTTCAGAATGTGGCGTTGGGTGGAAATGGATGCAGTCATCATTTTTAGGGGCTTTGTTGAGCTGTAGCAGCTGGGAACTCTCTTTTCTCATCTCCTACAACCCACAGACCCTCACGCGAAACAGGAGGTAAAAATGCCGTTGTCCTTAAAATAAAACTTGGCTGTGTGGCTACATATTTTAAGAAAATTTTTATGGAAAAAAAAAAAAGCTTTTTATAATGAAAAAAAAAAAAGATTACAGGAGTTCAAATAAAACCTAACCAGACATGAAAAACACGTGTTTATCCTTAATAAATATAAAAGAATCAAAATCTGTAGATAAGACCAATAGGTAGTCTTCCATTTAGTAAAATGGCCCATTTTTTGACTTTCCAATTCTACCATCCTTCTGCCCTTGCTCAAATACCAGCACCTCCAGGAAGCCTTGTCCCATTTATTCTATAAGGCATTTTTTGTTCTTTCACCTAACTCCTAATATGTTTTTATCTGAGCACTTTTGTCAGGTGTCTCTTTCCTATTTGTACTCTGATTATTTGTGCATGAATTTTGTCTTCACTACAGGCTCCTTCAAGAAGAAATTCACACTTTCATTAATTTATATATACAACATTCCAGTCACTGATGGACTATGTATATAATGGTAGTCCCATAACATTATAATGGAGCTGAAAATTTTCTGTCTCCTAATGGTGTCATAGTCATCGTAATGTCATAGTGCAACCTATTCCCTTCTGCATGGTTGTATATGTTTAGATCCACAAATATCATTCTGTTACAATTGACTACAGTATTCAATACAGTAACATGCTATACAAGTTGTGGCCTAGGAGCTATAGGCTCTACAGCATAGCCAAGTTGTGTAGTAGGCTATACTATCTAGATTTGTGTAAGCACACTCTATGATGTTCACACAACAACAGAATTGCCTAACAATGCATTTCTCAGAATCAGTCACTGTCATTAAGTGACACATGACTATATTCATTAAACAAATGTGATTTGACAGTCTACTAGGTGCCAATGGCCTTTCAGGTGTTCATAATATAAATACTAGTAAGTATTCCCCATGGTTCTGTTCCTGGCTCTGCATCAAAGAACTGTCAACAAGTCACCACATGAAATCTTACTGTCACCCTTGAATTCCACGTTCAATTCTACCTAGATGGTCATCAAGTCTCTGTCATCAATTTAACCATTCCCCCTATTTCCACATCCATTTTACCAAAGTCTTAGGTACGTTCACTCCTGGATGTCCCACCATTATATCAGATTCAGCCATCTACCTGTTCCTTATGTTCTTCATTCCACTGAGAGATTAATCATCCTCAGAACTCCACCACTACATATGAATAAGAACCAGTTCCTTCCTCAAGGATCTTAGATTTAAGTATGGAAAATAGACATGTAAACATGTGTATAAATTGCAACCTAGAGTATGCAGGATACATATTGGATTCATTTATATAACCTTTTAAGTATCTTAGCACCTTGTTGAATTAATAAAGGTGGATTCCACTCTTAAACAACAGTAAAGGTTCTACAGAAAAATAATGGATAAAAACTGGTGGAGAAATAAAAAACCAATGATGACATATGGATTCTTGGGAGAACCGTGACTTTTGACAGTCCAGATCAATTATTCCTGCTAACCTTAGCCCTAAATCTTTCTTTATTGGCTCTGTTTCCTTTAGGCATGGTATATTTTAAGCAGTAAGGGCAGTCCTAGAGAGGCAGCCAGATGGAGTACAAAAACATAGCTTTCAAGTTAGGAGACTTGGTATGTACAAAAAAAAGATAATATCAGTCTGTTTGTGGTAAGTGTTGATTGAGGATGCAGATATTAAATGCTACAGTAAACAATAATAAGTCTGACCTTCTTCAGAAGAAAGTTTATTTGATAGGTATACTTACCAGTGAATGAGAAAAGAACAAAGATACCTGTTTAAAAAAAAAAAAAAAAAAGGCCCAAGTGTGGCCCATGTGATCCAAAGGCAGTAAGATAAATCATGGAACATCTGCTGTTTCTGAGATTTCATGGTTGAGGGTTGCATTCCTGCCAGATAGTATATTGATGCTAAATAATAAAATGCCATCTACATCCTTTCATACATTTCCTATTAGCTAGTTCTTTCTCGTTGGCATTTTTTTCTTCCTTAGGCTCCATGATCCTACACTATTCTCTTCCCATTTTCTTGATTGATCCATTTATCTTTGTAGATCATCCATTTTCTACATCCTTTCATACATTTCCTGTTAGCTAGTTCTTTCTCATTGGCATTTTTTTCTTCCTTAGGCTCCATGATCCTACACGGTTCTCTTCCCATTTTCTTGATTGATCCATCTATCTTTGATCATCCATTTTCAACCATCGAATGTCAGTATTTCCCATGGTTCAGTTCCTGGCTCTGCATCAAAGAACTGTAAATGAGTCACCACCTGAAATCGTACTGTCACCCTTGAATTCCACATTCAATTCTACCAAGATGGTCATCAAATGTCTTTCATCAATTTAACCATTCCCCTTATTTCCACATCCATTTTACCAAAGTCTTAAGTACGTTTTCTCCCGGATGTCCCACCATTAAATCAGACTCGGCCATCTATCTGTTCCTTACATTCTTAATTCCACTGAGATATTAATGATCCTCACAACTCCACCACTACCGTACATTCTAGGACTTACAACTCTCCTCACCAAAGAGGTTTTCCCATCAAATTCCATCACCATTCTGCTTGCCTCCTCAGTTTACAGTCTCAGGCATATTTGATCCCTCCCTTTTCCTGTCTCCATGCCTAGTCACTGGAGTTAATTATTCTGAAAGTCTTCTTTTATAATGTCTCTGGCACTAGGAACAATTTAAAATAACATTTTGTTGAGTGCAAGTAGCCAGGCACACACGAAAGTGTACGTTGCTACCCAATTTTTCCCATTGCCACCTGCTTTATCCAGCCCTTGTTATCTCATGTGTGGTGCCTTGAGTAGGTTATCATTTTTTAAATTTCTAATCTCTAGCCTCTCCTAACCAGTCATCACTTTTTAGTCTGATTCCTTTTCTTAAAAATACATATTTAATAACCTCAACCTTCCAACAGTTACTCAATAGCTTGACACTGTCCAACAGAAATATAATGCAAGTCACAAATGTGAACCATGTATGTAATTTAAATTTTCTAGTAGCCATACTATAAAGTGTAACTATAAATATGTGAAATTAGTGTTAATAATATTATATTTACCCAATATAGCCAAAATATTCTCATTTTAATAGATAATAATGACTAACATTAATGAGATATTTCACATTATTTTTCATACTGAATCTTCACAATCATACATCTTAATTCTTACTAGCCACAGTTGAAGTGCCCTATAGCCATATGTGACTAGTGGCTACCATACTGGACAATGCAGCTCTACAAAATACTCTGTGCCCCACATTTTCATTCCTTGCTTATGCTTCTACTTTTATATCTGTCCTCCTTCCAACATAATTAAATGCTAATAATATATAAGGCTCTCTCACTTAAATTCTAACTTGCCTGGGCAAACTTCCCCAACCATCACAAGACTGTGATTTCATCTCATGAGATGCATTAGCTGTACCACTCAGCTGGCATTTCCCATGTGCTACTTTCTGTAATTAATGCATGAGAACTGCACCCTAGCCAGATTGCCAATATCTTGAAGACTAATTCTTCTCTCTGTACCTCATATCACTTAGTATAATGTCTTTCACAGAGAAGACACAGTAAATATTTGTTGATGGAGTGATGATAAAATGGAGTTACTATAGCACAAATAAATAAATAGACTTTATTAATCAAGTCTTATATAATTTATCAACTGACTGTGATACCGCACTATACTGTCACGAATTTAATTGTTAGTTTAGGTTTCTGGGTTTTAGTAAATATTTATTTTCTGAAATGTAATACATTCCTGTTTTAGAAGGACAAATGAAATATCAGAAATTTAAAAGTAACACAAACTAAATAGAAAGTTAAGTGACCTACTATAATTTTAGCTCTGCAATTTATTTGTATATGGAATGGTGAGAATATTGATAGGTGAAATATAGTGAGCATAATAGTATTACGAAAGACATAATTTAGTGAGCTTCAAAAAATATTGTCTGATTATCTTATCAGTATGGAAGAATTCTCAGAAACATATTTAGAAGATTTAATAAAAGAATGTGTTGGAAAAAAGTGATTTGATAAGGGATATCCAACATCAATTTGTGATAGGGAGGTTTTGTGCAATTACTCTGTCGATGTGTTGAAAGGCAGTGGCAAATGCTTTGTCAGGGAATGGTAAATGCAATGGTGGGGTATACGTTTACTTACACAAGGAGCCCTTGATGAGATTTCACACAAAGAATTACAGATTAAAGAAATGAGTCCTGGTGTAGAGGATAAAGAAACTAAATGTGGCTAATATTTTTTCATCACAGGGGATTTTTTTATGTTATCACCATTTTATATAACAAGAACTGTTAGTACACCAAATGGCAGTTAGTTTGAAGGGCATGATTCAATAACATAAAAATTTAGGATAAGTTTGACAAAGCAGATCTTATGTAAAATGTAAAATAAATGAAATCTGTACTTAGAGATAACAAACTTCACCATCACTAAACACCCTGTTCTCCCTTTAAGCCTAAGTATTCCCGGTTACAACCCATATCCTCTCCATGATATGTGATAGGATTTTTCAAATATACTCTGATTTTATTGAGACCTCTTGATAGATAGCTCTTGAAGATTTTATGATACAAATATGCAGTATAATAACTGGAATTAGGGTAATTAACTGGGTTGAAAGCCCCACATCAACACTTAATATTATACTATACTCTTCCTGTTAATAATATTGATGCTGAAATCCAAAATTTATATTTACGAGAGTAATTTAGAAAAATAAATGATTTTTAAACTCGATCAGTATTTTTAAAAACTTCCATATCACTACAAACGAAATTACAATGTTTGTATAGTGTACCTGTGCATTTTCCATGTAACAGCTTTTGTCAAATGGATAAAACCCTGACATGCAGATATATACATTGTGTATCTATCTATTCTTCTTAAAATTAAGGTTATTGCTAATTAAAATGCAGGCAGAGAGCCTTGTGGGGGAACAAATTCTTTCTTGGTTGATCGTTACATTTGGCAAATCCACCTGGAAAAGCAGAGAGGGAAGGTAGTAAATGAGCTGGACAAAATTCAGAATGTATGCCAGATGTCACGCAAGAAAGCTGAAGTACAATCTGAAATAGTAATGGGTGGAACACCAGACATAGCAGGTGCCAGAGCCAAGGATGGAGAGAGGAGTATCCAGTGAAGGAGAAAAGCCGTAACTGGGAGAAAGAAATCAGCACTCCAGCAGAAGGCTCAAACAGACAAAAGTAGGTTTAAGAGATGAAGCTCTGGCTGGGGAGATTCCTTCCTGGAATGTGAATTGAAACTTGCTTTCTTTGGCTTATAAGGCTAAAATGTCCGAGTAGGAGAGTCCAGCTTAGAGAAAAGAGGTTTGGAGCATGGGTAAGTAGAGAAAGAGGAAGCTATAAAGGTGTCTGTTAATCATAGTTCTTATGAAAATAAAGCAGTTTGAATTTCAGAGATCTAATTCCTACATGAAGCTATTAAATCTTGTAAATGCTTCTTCAGCATTCATGTTGATGCAGAAAACTGGCAAATGCCTTTAAGAAGAAATAGAAACCAAAAAATCAAGAGCAGGAATCAACTTTGGGCTTAAAAGATGAAAAACCATTACTATTATGGGCAGCAACAAAACATACAGAAAATAAAACTGAACACACCCTGGACAGGAAACCAGACTCCATGACTACCTTGCTGTGTCACATTTAGACAAAGAAAGACACAGTTTCTTAAACTATCTAATGGATAATAAGCTTGATCTTTATTGTATTCCTCATTATTGTCATGGTAGCTCTCTGTTACCTTACTGTGGTCAACTTATCATGACTTACAAAGCCTTACATAATCTAACATCTGGCCTACACCTCTTCTCTTACCTGTCTTAAGCCAGGCTTTTCATGGCTCATCATGCTCCAGCCACACTGGACACATTTGTGTTCTTCAAGCACTAAAGCTGGTCCCTGTGCCAGAGCCTTTACATGTATTTCTTTTTCTAGAGGTCTTTACCCCTTACTCTTGGCAGGGCTGTTCTTTCTTTTGCTAAGATCTCAGCTCAAATTATCAGCTATCTATAAGGCCTTCCTGACTATCCTCTATAGCATTACCCAACACTGCCCATTCACTACCACAATACACTGTTTTATTTTTTCATGGCACTTAGTTCTCATTGAAATTATACATCCATACACTTGTCTTACTTTCTTTTCTTTCCTTTCTTTCTTTCTCTCTTTCTCATTTAGTACCTGTTACCCATTAGCATAAAATGTTTATCTGAGCAGACTATAATTCCTAGTGTCTAGAAAAGAACTCATGGTAGATGCTCAAATGTATGTGTTGAATCAATAAATGATGAAGTAAATATTAAGTGCTAAATATCCATTACATTTTTTCTAATCACAGCAGTTATGAAAGATAAGTATTATTTTCTTTTTTGTATCTATTTTACTGAAAAGGAGACTGACTTTTTTGAGAGATTTACTTGCCCAAGATCATGTGACTACTATGTCCTGAAGACTCATGCTTTTTCCATTACAATATCTTCCTTACCCACTCCCAAATTATTGTGAGTGTTATATGAGATAGTGAACAGACTATAAAGCATTATAATAATTTGAGAGATTTTCTTTCAGTTCTCCTCATTGTTGGTGTGGCATGCTTCTTTGCTAACAGCTAGTGAATATTAGCTAGTTTACAATCTTTGAAGCTCCATGGGTTTTCTAGTCTTTTATCAGGGAATAAGAATGTCTAAGTCAAAGTCTAGAGGAGTATACACAGGAATACACATCTGCTCATTAATTCCCTTAAGATTACATTCACAGTTTTGCTGCTGTGCTCAAAGAAGCCACATTCTGTACAGTGACATCAACATTAAGACAAAGCATTGGGCAGCTTATCAGAACATAGGAAAACCTTTCACAAAGATGGTACTACAGGGTGGTTCTTGTCTTAACCTTAGCCATACCAGTAAAGCCTCCCTCTTTGGAAAAAATGTCAAGAAGAAGCTAGTCACACCGTCTTGCTCTTCCAGGGTAATAAAGGAAAAATAATGTCATAAAATAATAAAGCAATGAAAAATGTTTGCACACTTTCAGGGGAAAGAGAAAGTAAAATATAACTGATGGAATAGTGAATAAAAATATATCTATGTAAACAATCCAAAAAATTTACAAGGGGCTAAACAACAATAAACTAAATGCAACATTGATTCAAATTTGAACGAAAATGGGGTAATAAAAATGAGGCATAAAACTTTTCTTAAATTTGTTCATCTATTTATAATCACTTTTGCATCTACTTGAAGTGAAAAAGCTGTTAAACTTTCTCTTGGGTTTTAGGATGAATCTTGGCATATGTTAATTCTGAAAATGTTAAAGTCATCATTGGTCTTTTTAATCAAATCTTTATGTTTATAATCAATACTCTTAATATATTAAAAGTTATTACAAGTAATTATAGAAGACGTGTGTGCTAATAGATAAATAGGCAAAAAATACATGAAGGAGCATTTCAGAAACTAACAAATACAAATAAAAAAACTTTTCAACAGAACTGGTAACCAAAGAAACACTATTAAAACCATAAAATAAGTAATTTTATTTATCAAATTGGCACAGATTTTAAAATGATAATAGCTACTATTAGCTTCGGTGTGGAGAACTTGGAACTCTCCTGTCTTGCTTGTAGGAGTGATAAATGTTATTACATTTTTGAAGTGTAATTTGGCAATAGATATTACAATTTTTGTAATTTAATATGCAGGCTTGACTGCATCCAGCAATTCATCCTAAGGAATTAATCATGATTCATGCAAAGATATAGCCTGAAGGATGTTTATCATGAGGCTGTTTATACAAAAAAACCCCAAAAAACAAAGAACCAACAATAGCCTTTTTGACAGGTCTAACAAATTATGTTTCATCCATAAAATTAAAATTTAAAATAACTATGCACTACCTAAATATGCTGTAGAAAAAACATTCTCATCATTTAAAAATACTCATGGAAAAGTAAGTAAAAAAAGAGAACATGACACTATTAATGAACTTATAAAATATATATTAATGCATAGAAAAGAGACTGGGTAGCTGTATACCCGAAAGTTAAGAGCAGTTGCCTCTCAGTGATAGGATTATGAATGACTTTCATTTTCTTATTTTTTCTTCAATGAATTTTGTAAATTTCAATGGTGATTATATTAAATTATTTTTACAAAAATAAAAATTTGTATTATTTTTATAATAAGGTATAAAATGATTATCAATGATTTAATCTTAACTGAAGTGACATAATGAGAAAGCTGGGCAATATCACAGGTTATAGAGAAAAGAAGAAAAGAAAGTAAATTATAAGATTAAAAAAACAACAAAATAATCACATCCTTTGCAGCAACATGGATGGAGATGGAGGTCATAATCCTAAGCAAACTAACTCATGAACAGGAAACCAAATACCTCATTTTCTCACTTACAAGTGGAGCTAAATATTGAGCACACATGGAGATAAACATGGGAGTAACAGACACTGTGGATTATTAGACCTGGCGGGGAGAGCGGGGGGTGTGAGTTGAAAAGCTGCCTAGTGGATACTATACTCACTAGCTGGATGCAATATACCCATGTAACACACCTGCACATGGACCCCTTGTATCTAAAATAAAGTTGAAATTTAAGATTAAATAAAAGCAACTAAGTGTAAATAGAAGAATGGAAATGATGGAAAAATCATATTTCAGAATTGTGTTTCAGTCCAAGTAATCCACCAAGAGACCTTTTGTGTTTATCATGTGTGCCAAAAATTCTTATTCAGGTAAGTGTGCAAAGTAAAAAGAAAGAAAAACAAAATGCACATTTCTTTAATCGATGTATGAAGAGTTGATATTTATTTCTGGGCCTTAGTAACAACTTGGAAAATTCTAAATGAAATTAAATGCAGTACACAAACTCAGTTCACTGAACATTTCTTTTGAGTAATATCAAGTGCCACATTTCGCTAGGATGTCTCACTTACTGTTGTGATGGTGTTATTTGCGCAGTCTGTGGTACTTTACACTGTACAAAGCATTTGCATGCACTTTATCCCACTTATTGCTACCAAAACCCTGTGAAGTTATTTGTATAAGTTCCATTTTACAAATGAAGAAACAAAAATCTGGGATGTTGACTTCCAAACATCCCCTAATGTTCAAAGCCAAGGGAAACCAACAAAACCAAATCTACCATGGATTATTCTCAGGCTGAGCATTACCTTGAACAATACCAGTCATGCCAGTCATGAAATGTCTACATTTCATTTTCCTTCTATAATAATACACTATAATTCCAATATCGTTTGCTCTGTTTCTGCGGTTGATCTCTACGAACATGTAAAAGCAACTGCTTTTGAGTATTCCAATACAGATTTTCCAGCTACTTTCAGCAAATCATATTACAGTTTCTCCATATTCTATGCACATGTTGCAAAGAAAGAGTGTTCAAGTTCTCCAAATTATGTTGACTTCTTTGAAAATCTTAGCAAAGCTCTATACAGTCATGCATCACTTAACAACAAGAATACGTTCTGAGAAATGCATCCTTAGGCGATTTCGTCATTGTGCAAAGATCATAGAACATACTTACAGAAACCTAGATGGCTCAGCCTACCACACACTTAGGTTATGTGGTATAGCCTATTGTTCTTAGGATACAAACCTGTACAGAATGTTACTGTACTGAATATTGTAAGCAACTCTAACACAATGGCCAGTGTATGTGTATCTAAATATAACTAAACAAGGAAAAGGTACAATAAAAATACAGTACAAAAGATTAAAAATAGTACACCTGCATGGGACACTTACAATGAATGGAGCTTTCAGGACTGGAAGTTGCTCTAGGTGAATCAATGAGTGAGCAGTGAGTAATGTGAAGGACTAGGACAAGACTGCACACTACTATAGACTTTATAAACACTGCACACTTAGACTACGGTAAATGCATTTTAAAATATTTTCTTGCTTCAATAATCAATTAACCTTACCTTACTGTAAGCTAACTTTTTTTTACATTTTTTATTTTTATTTTTATTTTACTTTAAGTCCTGGGATACATGTGTATCCAGAATATGCAAGTTTGTTACACAGGTATACATGTGCCACGATGGTTTGCGGCACCTATGAACCGGTCATCCAGGTTTTAAGCCCCGCATGTGTTAGCTGTTTGTCCTAATGTTCTCCCTCGCCCTGCCCTCACCCCACTACAGGTTCCAGTGTTTGATGTTCCCCTCCGGGTGCCCATGTGTTCTCATTGTAAGCTAAGATTTTTTACTTTATAAACTTTTAAAAATTTTTTGACTCTTTTGTAATAACACTTAGCTTAAAACACACATTGTACAGCTGTACAAAAATATTTCTGTATATGCTCATTCTACGTATTTTTTTCTTTCTACATTTTTTGTGTACCTAAAACTTTTTTTTTTTTTTTTTTTTTTTTTGAGAGGAAGTCTTGCTCATCGCCCAGGCTGGAGTGCAGTGGCGCGATCTCGGCTCACTACAAGCTCCGATTCCCGGGTTCATGCCATTCTCCTGTCTCAGCCTCCCGAGTAGCTGGGACTACAGGCGTCCACCACTATGCCCGCTAATTTTTTGTATTTTTAGCAGAGACAGGGTTTCACCGTGTTAGCCAGGATGGTCTCGATCTCCTGACCTACTTTTTTTTTTTTATTAGAAATTGAGACACAAACACACACATTAGTCTAGGCCTACACAGGGTAAGAATCATCAGTAACACTCTCTTCCACATCTACATCTTGTCCCACTAGAAGATCTTCAGGGGCAATAACACACATGAAGCTGTCATCTCCTATGACAACACTGCCTTATTTTGGAATACCACCTGAGACCATTCTGTAGTTAACTTTTTTTTTTTAAGTAGAAAGAGTACACTCTAAAATAACGATATGAAGTATAGCATAGTATGGTAAATACAGAAACCAGTAACATAGTCACTGATTATGAAGTATTAATATCATTGATCGTTTATTATCAAGCGTGAATGCCATTACTTTTAATGGCAAAAACTGCAATTACTGTTGCACCAACCAAATATTATGTATCATACATAATTGTGCATGCTGTGAGTAATGCATTGTGCTATAACATTACAACAGCTACCACATCACTAGGCGCTAAGAATTTTTCAGCTCCATTATCACCTTATGAGACCACTGCCATATATGCAGTCCATTGTTGACTGATATGTTATGCAGCACTTGACTGTACTTCATTTCTAATTTGATTTTTAAGGTGTTTATGTAACAAAATATATGTTTATTTAAGAGATGTACTTTAGGGGAAGTGATTTACCTCTTAAATAACTAGACATCCAGAGACCTTTGAGGATAATTTAAAGGTTAAACTGGCAGCACATTAGGTTAATTGCTAAAATATTATATTTTTGTGTCCTGCCTACATTGTGAACATTTAAACATAAGCATTAGAAAGTCATCTCTAAAAAACACAAGAAATAATTAAAATTAGCTTCTGGCCTCTAGAACTGCTTTTCATTCTCATTCTGGTTATTTAGAGAATATACACATCCAAGTAGATACGTCATCTAGCATCCTGACGCTGGGTGCTTTTATCTATTCTCATTCAATGACCTTTGCTTCCATTTCATGACAGCCATTCACTCTATTAGATATATGCTGGCAATTCTCAAAATTAGTTATGTAACTCAGCCTTATCCTCTGGCTTCTAGAAAACCTTACCCAACTTAACATTTCCATTTGATTGTCTCACAAGCATTTCAAATATAATATGTACAAAATGGAATTATTGTATTCCACTTAAATTTTATAATATTCTGAGTTTTTACCATCCAGAAAATGGCAGCACATGCATCCAGTTGTTCAAACCAGAAACCTGCCCATCATTCTTGGTTCCTTATTTTGTCTTACCTTCACATTCAGTGCCTCAACCAGCCTTTTCTTTGTACCTTCTAACTATATCATGAATCAATCCAGCATCTTTTACATCTACTGTCAATGTGGTGGTCCAAGCCTTCTTACAAAATTTCACCTCCACTTCCAGTCACTGTCTCCTCAACCTAGTCATCACACAGCAAACAGATAATCTTTTAAAATAAAAATCGCAAGAGTACCAACTCCCATTAATTTATTGAATGGTTTATCCATGCATTTCATGCTCTACATTAAATATATATTTCATATCCTTCCACTTTTTCAGAGCTTTATTAAGGTATAATTATCATATAATATACTGCACACATTAAAGCATACCATTTGATGAGTTTAGACACATGTATATGCCTATAAAGTCTTGAGCACAATCAAGATAACAATCACATCCATCAGCTCCAAAAGTTTATTTATTGCCCTTTTAATACCTCCCTCTACTCTTCTCTTCTCCTCCCATGTCTGCAGAGCACCATTGATTAGCTTTATGTAACTCAAGATCAGTTGTTATTTTCTAGGAATTTACAGAAATGAATTAATGTCTCCACTTGCCTCAGCTATTCACATAGAGTCCAGGTTAATTTCTTCATTTCCACTCTTCCAAAAAGAAAAAAAAAGTGAACAAGTTTAATGAAAATCATTGAGAAAGTGCCAACATATGTGCCCAGGTTTTAGAGTTGCTTATAAATTATAAAACTCCTGAAACACTACAACACTTTCATGGACTTGTATCTTTCTCAACCTTGATAACAAATTATATTAATAATAAACTTCCAGATTGTTATTGTTGTTGTTTTGAAACAGAATGTCACTTTGTCACCCAGGATGGAGTGCAGTGGTGCAGCCTTGTCTCACCGCAACCTCCGCCTCCTTGATTCAAGTGATTCTCCTGCCTCAGCCTCCTGAGTAGCTGGGATTACTGGTGCACGCCACCATACCTGGCTAATTTTTTTTTGTATTTTGAGTAGAGATGGGGTTTCACCATGTTGGCCAGGCTGGTGTCGAATTCCTGACCTTAAGTGATCTGCCCGCCTTGGCCTCCCCAAGTCCTGGGATCACAAGCATGAGCCACTGAGCCCAGCCAAACTTCCAGGTATATAATTAAAATTTTAGCAAGCCTTTCCCTCAGCCTAATTATAAATTAAGATTTCTTTTCTTTTCTTTTCTTTTTCCTTTTCTTTCCTTTTCTTTTCTTTTCTTTTCTTTTCTTTTCTTTCTTTCTCTTTCTTGCTTGATGACATTATTATCATAGTCTGGTAGATTCTGTCTTTCTATAATAAAAATCCTGTGATGTTGTTCAAAGAAACTCAATGAGCTTTCTGTATGTTTACCAAGGAATTAAAATCTTAACAAAGGTTTTCAGTACAAGAAATACTCCCTTTTGTAAGAATTCTTCATAGGTTTTTCTAGCACGTTTGTTTTTATTGAATGATACTTGATGGTTCTATATGTTATTTCTTTTCTACTATATATAATTTTAATTAGGGAATACATTTAATATTTTAAAACTATCATTTCTTTTTCCAGAATAATCATAACATGTTTTGCTTCTTGTTGCTTTAAAAGGAACATTTTAAATTGCTTTTTTACAACAATAAGTGTGAAAGGAAATGCCAAAATACAAACAATTTCACTTCTTGTTGGAATTTGACATTTCTACTAGCTAAGTAATATAAACATGCATCACCTAAATGAGCAGTATTTTAATAGCATCATTTTCACATTTTAATTGTTGTCACATTTCTTCTTTGTTTAGGGAGACGTCTGGTGAACACCCGTGGGATCTAAAGAACAAGTAAGATTTAAAGCATGCTGGGTTGTGTGCCTAACTTTCAAATTTTATTTATTTTATTGCTTAAGAGTGTTTCTTTACTACTGTGGGTTATAGCTTCTTAACAAAATTGTTAGAAGTTTTATTATGGAGTATAAGGAATAAAAGTGAACTTCAACACTTTCGAATTATTTGGAGTCTTAAAATATATACATGAATTTTCTGTATGCAGTAGGCAGACACAAAAATACTATGTCTTTATGGACATAGATAGAGTGAAATTTCAAGTCCTAAATAATGCGTGTGCTTTTATGCAGAAGAGGAAATACACATCTATAGACTGAGTTTCTACAAGATGATTTTTATAAGATATACTGTTTTATTTAACAATTGTCTTAGTGTGACCTCTAGCCTATCAATGGAGTAGGTCAGTGAGCAGTGAGTAGTTGATTCATTTCCCGAAACTCCACCTCGTGTGGAACATGATTCTGTTAACACCAGAGTATGAACAATACAATGACCACCCAGTATTGGAATGAGATGTGTTGGGATGGTTTTGAGAGAAACTTCAGTTAATGGAGTGGGAAGGAGAAAGTGTGAAGTGCAGTTGAAAGGAAAGCAAATAAGTAAGAGAAGTACTGAAAATAATAAGAGAAGACAGATCTTCAAACAATAAACAAATAGAGTAAACAAATAGATTACATATACTTGCACTTCATTGCAAATATTTGGAAGAAAGAAAAGAGAGGTGGAACAAATAAAAAGTAGTAAGTACAGACTGGAAACTAAATATAGAGACAGGATATTCAATAAATAGTGCTTAAGAGAAAGGGAAAGAAAAGAGTAGTAAAAGTAGAAGAAAGTTCCATTTTAAATTTTTGCTTTTTCACTTATTTGACAATTTACGTAATTTAAACTCCAACTTGAATGGTTTACAAATAGAAGCCTTGAATATTTTTATCTATTTCATTGAAAAAGAAAAAAAAATTCTAGTCATCATGCAATTATTCGATGTTTCTGAGAACCTTGTTTTATGCTCAATTTAAGCCATGTTTAAATGAAGAAAATGTTTCTTGATTTATTTCAAGTTTCCTTACTAGAGTTCTAAACTTTCTATATTTATGAAATCACTTGATTCTAAAAAAGGGAAAATTGTACATTTAAGGAGGTGAAATAAATCATTAAAATGTATTTCTACTCTGTGGAAAGCATATGTTAAACAATTCAAATTTACAGTTAGAATGGTTCAAATTATTCCTGCATTCAAAGACACAAAGCCCTAGAATTACCCTGTAGTTATCATGTAATTGCTATTTGCTGGCAAAGGAAAGGTTAACAGTGGTGCTGATCTGAACTGTAATACACAGATTTACCAAGGAACCTGTAGAATTGAGTTTTTCTGTCCAAAGAATGAATCATAAAACTCCAGCAAAATAACCTTTCTTTTCATTGGCATAAAGATAAAATAAGTAAAAATTCCTTTTTAGCAGCACTTGGAAAACTATGGTTCTTCATTTATGGTTGTTGCTGTTTTTCATTGGTTTGGGTGGCTATTATGTATTAATCATTTATCACAACAAAGGGATTTTGTTGTGATGATAAATATTACTAATAGTCGTAGTGAGTTGGAGAAAATTACTTGGTTATTTACGATCCATTATGTATAATACATATCACTACTAGGCCACCACACATTGTTTTTTATAACCATAGAGTAGAGCTTCGTGGGAGCAAAATCGAAAACACCCATTGACTCTAAATCCAAAATACTGAGTAAAATTCCAGCACCACCATTAAGAGCCACTTTATCTTCCCGCTCTTCAATGTTTTCATGTTTAAAATGAGAATACTGCCTACTGACAGGATTGCTGTGGTATTTGAGCAAGTTGTCAATCTGAAAGTACTTTGAACTTGATCAACATTGCTGGATGACATAACTGGGGAGTCTTGGGTTCTAGCTCCCTGCAGGTGAAGCCACCCAAATGACTTTGCAAAGATTGCTACAGGTGTTTGTACTTGTGATTCAATGTTATCATTTTTTAAGTCATTTAGGGGGTAGGTCAAACAACCATTTAAGAAGCTTTAGTCATCAGCCTCATTGCTCCGGATCTGGAGTGGAGCCTCATAAGAATATCCTGCTGTGGGCACCTTATATTCCTCTAATGGAATAAAACTAGGACCATCTCCCCCATTTTAACCAGTACTAGGCTGCTTGGTTTTACATATATTCTCTCATATAAATCTCAAATCAATCATGTGAGGAATATCTGTTTGTCTCCATTTTTAGATGATTCTCATAAAGGCTTAGTAACATGACTGAGGAAACACAAAGAGAAAAGAGAAAGAACTGGAATTGGAACCCAGAACTTGTTCCACAGCCCATGTATATTACAAATGTCTTTTACTGCCTTCCTCAGTGAAATGTAGTATTTTTAATGCAACTATTTGGGGAAAATTATCACAGCAATTTTATCCACACGGGTGTGGAGAAAACATCTAATATAAAAGACAAATGTTTAAGGGAGAGGAAAAACAATTTTGGTTCCCAAGGAGGGTGACACCTACTGAAAGGGGATGCAGTAAGGCAGTCTCAGAGTTGTGCCTTGGACAAGCCCTGTGGGAAAGCATTAGTGAGCATGTTTTTTAATCCTACAACTCTTTCCTCCTTTGGCAGTTAACAGCAAATTCCTCAAGTGCTACTGCCTGTGCTTTAAGGCCCAATTCTTCTGCATTCCTATGATCATTTAGCAGAGGGAAGACCCAACTCTACTTTCTTTCTAATTATTGGCATTTCTCACCTCCATAACAACAACAAAGTTTGTGCCCCTGATTTTCTGCTTATGGTCTGACATTGGTGATTGATCTAAGTATGCTTGCTGAAGTCAGGGAAGATGGTAATTATTATATCCAAATGTACATTGAACAGTCCTTTTAAGGCTCCATTCTCTTCTTCTTCTTTAAGAAAAAGTAAGTTATTAGAAAGTAATGAAAATAAATTCTTTTGTTACAGCAAAGGGGTCCCGATCCAGACTCCATCCAAGAGAGCGTTGTTGCATCTCATGCAAGACAGAATTCAGGGCAAGTCCATAGAGTAAAGTGAAAACAAGTTTATTAGGAAAGTGAAGAAATAAAAGAATGGCTACTCCATAGACAAAGCAGCCCCGAGGGCAGCTGGTTGCCCATTTTTATGGTTATTTCTTGATGATATGCTAAACAAGGGGTGCATTATTCATGCCTCCCCTTTTTAGACCATGTAGTGTAACTTCCTGACATTGCCATGGCATTTGTAAACTGTCATGGCGCTGGTGGGAGTGTAGCAGTGAGGATGACCAGAAGTCACTCTTGTGGCCATCTTGGTTTTGGTGGGTTTTGGCTGGCTTCTCTACTGCAACCTATTTTATCAGCAACGTCTTTATGATCTGTATCTTGTGCCAACCTCCTGTCTCATCCTGTGACTTAGAATGCCTTAACCCTCTGAGTATACAGCCCAGTAGATCTCAGCATTGTTTTAGCACACCCCATTCAAGATGGAGTTGCTCTGGTTTAAATGCCTCTCACACGTTCATGATTGATTGATTGATTGTTTAATTTTTAAAAAGCTATCTAGTTAAACCTGTCTTTTTTTACACAAATTGATTTTAAATAGTTAAAATATTTTTTAAATCCATAAGTAATTCTTACTCTACTCATTTATGCACACATACACTCACATGTACACAGACATACCTACACACACACTTATACATGTATACATGTATACACAGACTATAGCAAGGTCTTTTATCCCCTTTCAATGAAATATTGTATTCTATAGAATAAATAATGTTGAAAAAGTGATTTTGGAGAAAGGTGGAAAAGTCTTAAGTGTGTCATGTATAATCTGCACCTTTCTAAACGTCGTGTTTTAAGTAGTCATCTTATTTCAGAAATTAGAGGCTCAATGTGTTTAGAAATACATTTTCATCATGTTCATACACAGTATAGATTTCTCCTTCCTCAGATTGTCTCCTGTGTAAACATACTGCTTGATAAAGATGACAGTCAAGTTAACTTGATTGCTGGATAGCTGTATTGTTATTACCGTAAATAAACACACATATTTCCTCTTTGGATTATTCCTGGTAAGAAATCTCTAGACAAACACAATGCTTTCTTCTGGATTGATTGTGATCTTACTCACTCTAGGTAATCACGTATGTATC
The DNA here is from genome assembly GCF_008728515.1 of Papio anubis. Taxonomy (NCBI): domain Eukaryota; kingdom Metazoa; phylum Chordata; class Mammalia; order Primates; family Cercopithecidae; genus Papio; species Papio anubis. The sequence continues at coordinate 38,070,539 of NC_044988.1, read as the reverse complement.
GTTCATATTAATAGTTTTATAAAACTGAATTTAATATGTAGAAAAGTTCAGAGGAAAAGGGTATACGATTAGGTGACATTTTTAAGGGCATGACTAAAAGCAAAAATATTATTGACAAATCTTTGGAGTCTTATACAATAAATGGAATCTAATTTACACAACATAAGCACATTTCTGTTCAGATTGTGAGAATGAAGGACCATGGAGGAGTTTTATTCAAAGATATCAGCTTTGCTCAAAAAACTCACATAAATGCTTCCAGGAAAACAACAGCAACAACAACGAGGTAATAGCATGGACCAAACAGTTATTTCACTCTTTAATTCCAAAAACAGGTATTATTCCTCTCTGAGTATCACATAGAGCTTATGATTTACTTATTATAGAAAAATGCTTGTTATCTACAACAAGTACTGATTGTGAACATCAGAAGATACCAAGTACACAAAAATGCAGCAGCCAAAAGTTCAAGAGTGAGGGAGCCCTCAGTATCCAGCCTCATACTGAGACTGGTTAAACTGCAAGATGCACCCAACAAAAGATCCATTTTATCTGGGAACACCAGCTTGCACACGAATACTTTCAGGCCAGTAGAGGCCCTTTTGTGAAGGAAAGAAATGGTATAATTAATGGGACCCCAAGGATTAAACCAATGTTGACAATGGCACCTTCACCACCACTGGAAAAAACAGTGGATGTGTCCCCATACCTGTTATACGTGAGCATTCCCTGAGATTTGAGTCGACTTGGCTGCTTGGATCAGGGCCCAGGTGCTGCTTCTGTCTGCAATGCAATGCCCATAAACTTGGTCATTATAGTTAATTAACTGCCCTCCAATGCTGCCTGCAATGCAGCAGGGAAAGAGAGAGAAGGAGGCTTGTTGCTTTTTTCTTTGGAGCAGGAAAAAGTAAAGCAAAACAAAAGGAACAAACAGACAAAAAAACACTATTTGTTAAACATGGACTGTTACCAAACATAGAAGTAGGGTTCCTTCCATATTTGAAGTCTATTATTAGTTCTGCTTTGTGAGTGATTGCTTCTTTGCTATCATCAATGATCAATGATAGGACCCAACAATGTCAGTGCAGCATTCTGGGGCACTCCCATGGCACATTTATTTTGTCCATCACCTTGAGAGTGGTTTTCAAGATTAATTCTAGTGTCGGTGGCCTCGTATATTAATTATTGCTTCAGAAAGGCTTCATCGGAGTTCAGTCATTCTTTTGTTACTTTGATGTAAATCCCCAAAGCCTCAGATATTGAAAAAAAAAAAAAAAAAAACAGAAAAACATAAGAAGTAGCAAGAGTTTTCAAATAGCATTGCTACTTAAAAAAAAAAATTAAAAAAATAAATAAAAAAAAAGATTACCTGTGTTTCTGCATCCCCCGCTTTAGCATCTTTTCTTTCTGCCCCTGTTAGTGTCGTCTGTTGTGTTTATTTTTTTTTCATTCAAAAAATTTAGACATTCAAAATTTTGCTGAAAATTTCACCTAAGACTGTGACCAACTGTCTGGTATAAATTGAATATAGATTTCTAGAGATGTAGGCCAGTGGATAATGAATACAAAGGCAAGTCACAGATTTTCTTTTAGCATTGCTGAGTCTTGTGAAGTTTTATCTCTGCCTGATGTTACAGGATATAGTGGCAAGAATATACACCCTCATATGGCAGAAAATAGCAATTTCTTATCCTGGATGGCAGAATGGCAAAAATACATACATATGGCATCAAACTTTAATTGATAGAACTTGATAAAAAAATTTCAATACTATTCTGTAAACCTCCTTCAAAGTCTGTTTTGTTCTCACATCCACTTAAAGTAGAACAGTCATTAGACATTGTAAATAGTTTTCCCTGTCTGCTTGTGAAAGGAAAGCATCTTACCCATTTGATATTTTTAGACACTTATACTGCCTATGGAATGTGCCTACATAACTCCCTTTCATGCATGGATTCATCACTTCTACAGTCATCTTAAATATGATGAATAATGCTTAGTTCATGGTCCTCACTCAGTCAATGTTTATTAACCAAATATGTATTGGGCAGGTTTGTTAGTGTTCTGTGATATGTAAGAAACTCAGAGGATTAGCACAAAATACATTTATTATCTCTCACTTTAAGGTAGGAAATGTCTTAGTTGGGTCCTCTGCAAGAATGCACTCAGTGTGTCAGTCAGGGCTTAGTTCTCATCTGGAGGCTTGACTGGTGATGGATTCACTTCCAATTTTACTCGAGTTGTTGGCAGAATTCATTTCCTGTAAGACTGAGGGCTTTGGCTTTGGCTGTTGGCTAGAGGCTTCTCTCAGCTCCAGGAGATGCCTGAATTTGCTTGACTATAGCTTTTTCCATAGCCCCTCTCACAACATGGTACCTTGCTTCTTCAAAGTCAACAAGGGAAAGGGACACTTTCTATTACCAGTCTGATAGCAAGGTGGAGGCTTATATAATGATTCAAAATCAAGAGAGTAAAATCCTATGATCTTTCCCAAGTTCTATTGGTTAGAAACATGTCACAGGTCCTGCCCACACTCAGTGGGACAGGGTTATACAATCTGCACACCAGGAGTAAGAGACCACAGGAAAGACCTGAGTCTCTTTGCCACAACAGATACCATCAAAAGAATCAGTGCCAGGGCCTTCCCTGAAATCCTAACTTTGAACTAGAGTTGAAAATCACATTAGAGAAAGAACATCTTAGTTTGGTCTCACTAAAGAAAATGAAAAATATTTGTTAAAAGACCTGTAGGGTATAGAGTTATCACTATACTAGTTTACTGAAGTACAATGGGCATTTCCCATTGTAAGAGGTAGAATCTTCAGGGAATAGGGATGCATTCTTAGCTACTCTGGCAAGGAAGAGCATGTGACCCTCTTTCTTTGCTAGTGCATTCAGAGTCTTAGGCCTTTGAATAACACAGTTTGTTCTTAATGTACACCTCACTTCTCTACTATTGTTTGGCCTATAACAACCACAGAGGTAATTATATCCTATGTAATTATATGCTGCAGTTAATATGTATTTTACCACATATTTATCCATAGGTCTGTTTTCTCAAATAACCACTTAATTCTATGATATTTAAATGAAAAGCTCCAGGCTTACTAGTCTTCCAGGATGTGAGAAAAATAGATGAATTATAAGCTGTTTCCCCCAAAAAACAGTATGCTGGGATACATGAGACCATATAAATGAGGGAAAGCTATGGTTGATGATTCCTGAAAAGACTCCCCCCACTTTTGTATCTTCCTGAAGTTCAAAAACTGATACTATTTCTAAATACCCCTACAGACTAGAATTGCCACTCTCTACTTAGGAGACACATCTCTAAGGAGACCAGGATGCACATATCATAGCAATTTTAACTAGGGCAATCTAAATTATGAGCATGCTACATTAGAACCCCAGGCCAAAGGAAATGTTTTCTGTAAAAAATAATCAATATTGATCATTAAAATTTAAAAATAATTGTATTTATTCATACTCTCGTGGGGGACTCCCTTGGTGGCTGTTGTGCAATAAGCACATAATATTTGTCTGCCAATCACTAGCCCATCTCACATGTAAAAATGATCACATGACAATCCAGTGCTTGTTTACCACCCCAGATTTTGTCAGCAACTGATGGCACACTCAAAAAGAGTGTTGTTAATAGAGGAGAGCTTAATCAGTTGACTATTTACAGAGGGATGGACAAGATGAAAGGATCAAGGATCATCCTGGGTTAACTGGAAGCTACTTCCACACCTTGGCTTGATAAGGTTATCAGAACCCAGAAAGACCTGCACTGTTGAAGAGAGCCACCCAATAAAAACCTAACCTCTAGTGCAGAAAAGCAACATGTGAAAACATGCACTGGCAGATAGAGAGCCAGGGAAATAAATAACACAACTCCTCTTTCCTTTTATCTTCTAATATTCTGCTGGTATTTCCCATTGCCTGAACTAACAAGAAGCCACAAAGCAAGAGAGCCTGGTTGATGTAGTCAATAAATGTTGAACTCACCAGGTGCACAGCAGGGGGATGAAAGGTGAGAATGGAATATCATATAGCATGTCAATGTGCATCAGTAACTCAAAAAGTCTTATGAATGATGTTGTCCCATTTGTATTAAAATTCTAACTTTTGTTCCCAGTCTGACTTTTATCCATGTGTCTTTCTTTTAGGCTTGGAAAATATTGGTCAAAGATATGTCGAATCTGTTACTTTCTAACATTGTTTTAGAAACTACATCAACCATCTACTGAATTTGTTCAGATTTTGGCCTCTTTTCAGAAATCTGGAACTTGTAGGAGGAATTGCTGAAATCTTGAATGATTTTCTAACCATTCACAATTGTAGTTTCCCCTAAGGCAATTCCTAAGAATTTCCATCTTTGTGCAGGCTGGTCATGTTTAGAACATTTCTGTAACTCCAAGTCTCTTTAAAAGGAAGGCAAAACATTACTCAGGATCCCTCCATAGAGGCCCCAAGTCAACCAGGCTAGCAAAAATCTGGAGAGAATTTATGAAGATTATTATAAATTATAGCTTATTATCTAGTATTTTTGCAATCTGTCCTTATACTCGTTATGTGGCCAAAGCATCCAAAAAACAAAAAAAAAAAGCTTTATGCCTAGATGTGAGCTAGAATATTTCCAAATTGGCACATACATCACAGAATGAAATCCTCTAGTTTTATCCACAGATATACCAATACCATCTACATCTAAATTATATTAACTCTAACACAAATCATCATTCTACTTGTTTCTTATTTCTAAGCACTCATACAAATTTTTACAGGTCTTTCCAATTGTTTTTTCTCCATACTGACTGGCTTCTTATCTTCATATAGTTTTCCTCCTTTCCAGTTTTAAATTAAGATAACTGCTGAAAACCACCATGGCACACATTTACCTATGTAACAAACCTGCACATCCTGCACATGTACCCTGGAACTTAAAATACAATTTAAAAAAAAGAACTGCTGAAATTTGCGGAGCCTTTAGACACTACCTTTAGGATTGTGAAGGCTCTGCAACCCAGTATTTCAATTCCATTGGGGTTAAGTCTAGCCTTTCTATGACTTAGAACTAATCAACTTTTATTAATTCTCAATTTCTCACTCCTTAAGCATGTCATATTCCTGGTAATTTTTGGTAAGATTTTGATGCTGCATATATAAAGTGCGTTGTAAATATCAAACAAAATATTGACATTGATAATGGAAAAAAGTTCCTAAATAAAATTTTGGTGAATGAGAGAATGATTTGTACTTTTAGAGCAAGGTCTACTATTTTTACACATACATTAGCCTGATTATATGGGTTTTGTTGTTACTGTTTGTTTTGTCTTTCAAATAGATTTCATTTGAAGCTGTTATGCCAAACACTACTTTGGTTCTTCATTTAATTGTAGTTATATGATATCAGATTTTCCCCTTGTTTTTACAACAAGCTCAGTGATATAAAATTTATCTTAAGCAAAATTGTCTTTATGCTTTACCTGACATGCTTCCTTAATTAATATTATGGCTAAAGAGAGGAAAAACATAAGGTTTTGCAAAGGTTCTCAAAAAATAGTTGTAGTAACAGGGTATATTTAAAATTGTACTACCAGCAAATCTCAGTAATAACTAAGGAGATGAATTAAAAATCTTTGCAAATGCCAAAATTATGTTAAATAGCAGTTCGAATATTTTAACCCGGAATTCTACCGTTTGATTTCTTTACAATTCCTTTCTTGCATCAAAAACAAAAGTCAACAGCGTAACAGGTAAAAGTTCACTCCATCCCTTTTTCCATAGAATTATCAGAATGACACACTAGAATGCGTTTTCACTAGATAATGAAGGGGAGAAGGCCTGTGTTACCTAATAGACCCTCATGGACTGTGGCTTTCTTGGCTGGAACATAGGATAAGTAAACATCTTATAAGTTAAAAACATGAAAAGCCACCGCCATCTTGTCATCTTATCTTTCTTCATTAATTTTTGTATCTGTTTTTCTAAGGCAGATGTTTTTTAAATTTCTGATTTTTAAATGATACTTGTTTTCTATTGTTTAAAGTGATTATATTTAACATCCTCTCCCATGACTTTGGGTAAGAAATTTTACCCAGAGGTCAGTAAGAGCACAAGTTTCCCCAGCAGAGGGCGTCTCTCCAGTCCTTCTGTAAAAAGGATCATCTGTGCTTATGTAACTGGGTCCCTTTGTTTGAATGGATAGATTTGTCTTTCTAGAACAAACACTCGAGTCCTATCTACAATTTTTATGCTGCTAGAAAGACAATTCTAAAATGCAGACTATTGGGTGTCTTATTCCTGCTTAGGGCCAAGCTTTTCAAACAGAACGAAGCTTTTTATGGACTGATTCCTTCCAGTGTGTAGCCTCCTCTCTCTACATACTTTATCCCAACTTCTATGCATCTGTGTATGTATTAGCACTATGAAATTCCTCATATTTCTCCCCCAAAGTCTGTATTATTTCATGGTACTATGACTTGTATATGCATCTCATTCAGGGAATCCTGCAGCATACTAAATAAACTTCTAATAGCTCGTACTCTACTCTATTATAATGTTTATATGTCTATACTTTCCAAACCATAGAGAACAATTTGAGGGTAGGGACTGCACCTGATTCTTCTTTGGGCCAAGAAGGAAAAAAAAAAAAAGGCCGGGTGTGATGGCACACACCTGTGGTCCCAGCTACACTGGAGACTGAGTTGGGAGGATCGTTTGAGCCTAGGAAGTCAAGGCTGCAGTGAGCCATGTTTGCAACACTGCACTCCAACATGGGAAACACAGCAAAGACCCTGTCTCAAGGTAATAATAAAAATAAATAAAAAACAATCCTTCCTTCCTTCCTTGGTAATCCTAGTGGATTATCTAGTAGACAATACGCTCCAAATAAATGTTTTTGAATAAATTTATTATGTCACAGGTAAAGCTTGAAAGGTCTAGAAGGATCCTCTCCAATGCAGCTGTAAGAATTTATTAACACTTTATCAAGCAAAATGAATCAACCTAATAATTCTTATCACAATCACATTGGTGTATGTGAGAAAATGGGTGAACATTTGGGTCAATTGATGGAATGTGGATCTTTTTGTTTCTAGTTTGAAATGACAGAGTTTACATCACCGTCTGGTCTTATCTCTAACTTTCAATAGTTTTGTAGGTTTCAGTAGTTTTGTAGTTGATTTCTGTTTTAGTCACAGAAAGATATAGTCCCTGAATGCAAAATTGTGCTTCATTTCTGTCACAGAGACAAGAATTACCATCTTTTTTCCAATTCAGTTATAACTTATAGTTTGCAATTGCTGGAAATACAATTAGTGAAAAGAACATAAAAGCCATATTGATTTAGCGTTATTATGGTAGTCAGATTATGTCAAAAGGGAACCATAACCATCCTTATGCATGCCACATGCTCATTGTAGATTTGTTATATTTTCCACCTCTCAATGATAATGCTGTGCTCTCAGAGGGGTAGTCTAATAGACATGGATTTTAAGTTAATTTGGTGTCCTCTTTATCCAACAACATCCTAAATGAGAGCAGGGCAAAAACATATGTTTACATATGTATAATACGTACTGTACACACACAACACACATCTGTACACACAAGGACATAGGATACTTCCAGCACATTTCCCCACTGTGGGAGAATATGTAGTTTAATATATGCGATAAAATAGTTTAAAAGAAAATATATGGTGTAAATAAAATAAATTTTTTTAAATAACTATTTTAAAGAAAACAAATAAAACTTAGGTAGTTGGGAAAAAAGAAGCTTCAACCAGAGGTTTATTCTTGTATATTTTTCTGTAAATTTTTTGGCCATTTACATATTACTATAAATATTATTTTATATACTTTTTTCAAACAAGAAATATTAAATGACATGATTTGGTGGAGATGTTTCTTTTAGTTGGTGGAGATGAAGTCATCATTTCCTAGAAGTTCAGCTTTCATATTATCTAATTCCCAGCCCCAAACCTAACAGCATATCACCAGTAAAACCATACCATCTTTTATTCTTGAGTGTCTCATTCAAATTGAATCCCACCTTATATTGTGTATGTATTAAGAAACATTTTTGTCTGGTAGAACTCTGATATTAGAAGTTAATTATAACACCAACTTTCATATTAACACAAATCTCATTGTCAACATGTGTTTAAATATAGCATAGTCTTCAGGAAAAATATGGTATATGGAACTCAGAGTGTATCGCCGCTGCCTTCAAAAACACTTCTAAAATAACAGTTAAGAAATTTTTAGAACACAATAGTATGAAGACACATTGAACAGGAAAAGGTAAAATTGGTTGAGAGATGTCAACAAAGTTTTGAAAGATGGAAAGTAGATAAGTTGACAAAGTGGAGAAATCTGAAGATCATGTGCCAACAGCTTAGATGGCAGTGACAAATATGCCAATTCACCCCCACCCCTCTGAAAACCTCAAAAAAGGCTCAGGACTTGGATGTACCAGTATACACAACCAAAAAAAAAAAAAAAAAAAGCTTAACACTGAAAATAGGGGGATTGTTAGAAAGTCTCTAAGATATGCTTAGGTCACCAAATCGCTTTCCATGTTCATATATAGCTATGGGACCACCTTTCCCCCATTCTTACAAGACATTAGAGGTATAAAACTTTGGAGAAATTGAACTAAAAATCAAGAATATCAAAAGAAAGGAGTGCTGACATGAGGCACTGGTAAGAAATTATGAGAAAAGGGACTCAGATCTATCTTTCCTAGACACAAACTTCCTACTTCAAGGGTACAAGAACAAAGACTAAATTTCAAGTATTCTGCTTTGGAGAAACATAATGGTGCTTGAGAAAATACCCACATATAATGATATATGGAGGTTGTCATTCCAAAATACAGCTATCTCATTATCCAATCACCCTATCATCCTGTCATGAAGCTCCTGAACCAACTAGCACCTCCACTGCACACATACTGACACAGGACTGCCCATAAGAGCTTCTTATAGCACAACTCAGATAGTCAAGAATGACCAGACATGCAAGGAACAGTTGCATCAACAAAAAGCAAAGAACAAAACAAAAAAGATACAAACCAGAGAGCAGAATTTTAAAATATTAGATTTATGAAATTACAACAGGATGTTATTTCAAAAATAGAATATGCAGAGAAAGTATAAAGATCCTGGACATTTAAAATATAGCAGCTAGACAAAATGCAAGAGGAGGAATGAAGGATAAAGTTGAAAAACCACAGAAAACGGAACCAAAAAAAAGTGATAATAAGAAAAAATTTTTTAATGAAAGAATTAATCCAAGATATAGAGTATCTCACTAAAATTACTTCTTTAAAAAAGACAAGAGAGACACTTTTTTAAAATCTAAGGAATTAAAATAACATAGATATAACAAGAGAAAATCTTCCTAGAACTGAAGGACATGATTCATCAAGTTGGAAGGATCCAGTGTTTTCTCAACATATGAATTTTTTAAAAGACCTATTGTGAAGCATATCATGGTAAAATTATAGAATAACCAAGCTAAATGTTCTAAACCCAAGGGGTATAGACAGCAGGAAGGGCAGTGGTAATCCCAGGTCATACACTAGGAGATGAGAACAAGAATGACGTTGTATTTCTCAAAATAGCATTGAATACCTGCATGCTAGAAGAGAGAAACCTCCAAAGTTCTAGGGGAAAAAGGATTTTCAACTTAGAATTCTATATCCATCCAAACTGTCAGTAAAGCATGAAGGGATGATCAGGTAATTTCAGACAGGCAAAGTATTTTTAAAATCACTTCCCATCTAATCTATCATAAGAAAGAACTGCAAGATATGCTTAAGCAATGTTTGGGGGGTGTAAACCACCATGAAAAAAAAAAAAGGATCCAAGTAACAGGAGGTCAAACACAGGAGAAGAAAATCTTCCTAGAACTGAAGGACATGATTCATCAAGTTGAACGGATCCAATGTTTTCTCAACATATGGATTTTTTTAAAAGACCCACTGTGAAGCATGTCATGGTAAAATTACAGAATAACCAAGCTAAACATTCTAAACCTGAGGGGTGCAGACAGCAGGGAGGGTAGTGGTAATACCAGGTCATATACTGGGAGATGAGAATAAGAATGACATTGTAGTTCTCAAAATAGCATTAAATACCTACATGCTAGAAGAGAGAAAAGGGTATTCCCAGAAAAATAACTATTCATAGGCATCTAAAGCAACAGGTCCGGATTGATGTAGGAAGGTAAAGGCATGGTGGTCTCTTAGAAGGGACTGGAATTGATGGAAAGTTTGTAGCTGTTTTGGAATGATTAGAAAGAAATATTGATAGGTTTGTATTCGGTCTATTGGAGTATTTTAGAAAAAAGTAATAGGGCCAAGCACATAAAACAACTAAGTATATTTTTAAAATTCATCAGGGACTTATATTGAAGGTATAGTTGTACAAAAACCCATTAGTTTTTCTTGGATTGTATTAATTTTAGAGGCTTTGGAGGGTAATGGAGACTACACCTTCCTTGTTCCTCTGTCACCCTTAGCCATCTTTGGGATACCAGTTAGCACAAAGTCATCTAGTGTGGAAAACAAAATCAAGTGATTCAGAGTTGAAGGGTAGAGTGAAGAAGTCTATCGAAATTAAATTTTTATATTTTCCTAAAACACATACCGTATGTTTCTACGTATACCTCTACTCATAACCTCATCCACAGTTTGAAATGAAATTTAATGTATCTTTTCATTTTGATTTCCTTAAAACATGTGGATGGGAGCACACACAGTCTTTTAATTTTATACTTTAAAATAATCAAGCAGTCAGAAGTTAAGATAAGTTGAACTTACTTTTGCTTGCTATAAATAGGCAAATTATTAAATGTTGCAAATAGTCCATTTGCTCTGCCCTATCTTGCTATAGGTTGGGATAGAGGAAGAAAGAGCTATTAGATTTACTGTCTACCTTTATCTAGCTATATTAAATGTAAATATGACCCCCCAATATTTTTTAAAATCACTTCTTTAATAGACAAGTAGTGCTTCATTAAATAGAGGGGTTTTTTTTCCATGCTATAAAAAAAGAAAAAACGTATTGAAAAATGTCTGTGAAGTCATTTGAACTCCAATTAATCCTTATCCTTGATTTCTTACTATGCCAAAGTATGAAACTTATTTTTAAATATCAGGGAAACTGATTTATAATATCAGTAATACTCCCTAAAAGTGTGGTTAGACCAGCAGGCAGATGCTTACATGATATCATTTCCCAGTTTCAAAGTAAAAATAACAGGTAGATTATGTGAATAAATATGGTAATTGCAGCCCAATGGGAATTGCAAATTTAGAGTTCAATCTCCATTTTAACAAGAAGTCACTTACAGAGATAAAACTCTGGGGATCAGTGACTATTCATAATAACGTTAGTCTTTAAAATTAAATTTGTAAATACCAAGGGAATGAATGATTTGTGCCTTGTCTATTCCTTAACATAAATAGACTTTCCTTTTAAAAGTATATGTTTTGTTCATTCTTGAGAACAAGAAGAAGAACAAAAAGAAAAGAGGAGGAGAATCCAAATTTATAAATTATGCACCATTATATTTGCTGTCATAGCCTGTCTAACGTAGGAGGACCTAGAATAATAGAGTCAGACTTTAATGTTGAAAATCACATTACATCATCATTTGGATACACCTCTAATCTTTCTTTTAACAGCTAAATTCATGTGCTTCAGACACAAAAGTGAAGGAAGTCTTCAATGAATCAGTTGCGCTGTGCTTCATTCCAAACCAGACAGCAGCCATCTTATGGGTTCATTGATGTATTTTGTTCTATGAAGATTAAAAGTTATTTAATTTACGATAAGAAAATTAAAAAAAAAAAATCCCAGCTATTCAGATAGGAGCCCCAGAAGCTCTCTGGTAAAGGAAATTCTAGAGTTCTACATTTTCCAAATAATCATCACATGTATGGCTTTATTTTTCTATAGCAAGTCCTACAGGTTAGTGAAGCCAGTTAACTGGTCTAGAATACTAGCCCAGCCACTGAACAATCAGAGTATAAGTCTGCCTTCCAGACATCTCCAATTATGATAAGAAATCTTGATTTCCTCCTCTGAAAAGAAAAAGGATCTCTCATTTAAGAAAGCCATGGTTATAGCCACTGAAGCTTGCTAAAATGCATTAGAGAATAATAAAGTGAACTTTATTAAAAGGCACCCTTGGGTGCAATTTCATCATCCTGTACAGCTGAGAGCAGCAGAATTTTAGTCTTCTTATACTTAGGTTTTTATAAGATGCCTTTTCACCAAAAGGATCAGGAAAGTGTAATTGCAGGCCTCTTTTTAAATGATCTGTGAAAGTTGGGTGGTTCATTCAGGATGCAGATTAATTTCATACTTCCTTGTTTTGCACATCAATTATTTCATGATGATGTTCCTCTCTCATGAGAATTATAAATTATCATTAATAACAGTCATTATTTATTAGGCACCTCATATGTAGCATTCACCATGCTACTTCCACTTACACATGCTATTTCTTGTTTTCATAACATTCAGGCAAGGTGGTTGACATTTTATCTGCATTTTATTGAGGAGCAAATTGGCACCCAGATGGAGTTTTGCATTTCTTCTGTATCATTTAAAATGTCTAGCAATGAACTGAGCAGATAGAAAGTTGTCAATACCTGTTGTTGCCTGGCTTATTATTAAGCTCCTCTAAGCTAGTTGAACTTGCTTCCATTTCAACCAGTGGAAACAGACTGTAGAAAAACTACTTGGATCTTTCCCCTGAAGGTCCATTCAAAATATATGCACTAGAGGGCATAAAGAGAGCATGGCTAATGAAGGAATGGCTGGTTCCAGCAAATGATGCTATGGCCTATAATGAGTTTAACACCTGGCAGATAATGCAAATGGCACTGAAAATTAGCTCATTTTTGGCTTCCCCATGCCCTGTGCAATTGAACAAAACTTACATTGAAAATAAGCCCAGTTTGGAGTTTTGTTTTGTTTTGTTTGTTTTTCCTATACACACGTGTTTTGAATCTGAGCTGTGGCTCAGTGCTGTACACTTACTAGTTCCTCTGTTCTTGCTACACCAAAAGACATGAGTTTTATGGGCTCCAGGGGAGGTTTGATTTTCACTCCTACCTCTGGTACACAGGCAGTTTTGCCCTCGTTCTCTTAATTTTCAGGGTGGTTATATCATCCAAACATAAATTAATTTTTCCTGGTACTTTTTCACCTTTTGAAAATGGGAGTGATCCATATGGCTAAAGAATGTCAGGAAGAGGAACATTTGGGAAGAATTAAATGGGATGCAGTCATTCTGGATCTTGATCATCTTAGCCAACAAGAGCCAAGTAAAAAAAAGCAGCCACAGAGTGTTATGTGCCAAAAGTTTCTAATTCCAGGGAATTATACTATATAGGTGATTTTAAATTGACATGATTATATAGCTCCAAAAATTATTGTGTTGAGATGGCTGAAATGTAGGAAGAGAATAAGGGTATGAGGTTTTTATTTTATATGATAATTTGTTTAAAATATTTTATATATAGCCTGGAGATATTTCAAATCTTTTTGTGGCATATTCTTAAAATTCAAAATGAATTGAAATAATGTGGATGCTTCCTAAATTATAGATTATACCACTAAAAATGATACTGAATATCAAAACATATAATAATTTGAAGAGTTCTGATTGACAAAAGCTGTTTACCTTAAATTCTTTCAAACAACAAAACTGTTATCTATAAGGGGTTAGAGTCTGTGAGAACACAGAAAGATTCATCTAAAGGAGAAATATAAGCACAAGGATACTCAGTATTGGCCTTTGCAATGCAGCAAATGATTTATAGTGAGATGAGACCTAGTCCAGAGGTTGAGTTGGTTTAGGAATGCAATGGCCATAAAACTAAGAAGTAGTTTGAAAGACAACAAATCCCAAGAAAGTTGATGCATTGTCATGTTCCTATGTGTAGTAATGTTATCAGGCATTTACAGATTGTGAGTTTTCTGATTTTACTAATAGAGCTAAGTCTTAGTAAGAAGAGAAGAGCCTTTTTCCAGCTATCATAGGCCAGTTCGAAAACACAGAATGGGCATTAGGGAGAATCGATTTGAAGCAGCAAGTAAGCAACTGACATTCTTACTAATGATAACAAAGCCCAGCTAAGCCTGTCATTCACAATTTACTTACTGCCTATTGCTAAAAAGACTTCATGCTACAGTTGAGTTAGATGACTGTTTAACTGGCATTAAATTAGGACATCCAAAATGAACACTGAGATCCAGCCAACAATCACCATCATAGACCAGTCATGTCTTAGCTCACCTCTGTTAGAGTCTGTATTTCCAAAACCATAGTCAAAATGTGTCCATACTAAAGGAGAGTAGGCATTTGCGAGGACAGAACACAAATAGGTATATTTTAATAGTTGGGGCCAGCAGAGGGAGGCTTTGGGTAACAAAAGGACAGCCTCAGATGCAAGAGTCAGACTGCCTAGAGTATTCAGAGGGTTAGGGATTTAGATTCAGCTGTTCGCGTCTTAGTTCCTCATAGAACAATGGGGGCAAAAAACTGAAGGAACCAGAATTCAGAACCACACTGTCTTACTAGGGTGAGGCAGTTACTTTCAAGTAAGGCAGTTACTTTCAACTAAGGCCAGCTGAAAGTACTGAGACCAAGTCCAGTAGAATACTATACAAAATAAACATTTCAATAATAGTTAATGGTCAGGGGATCCAAACAGAGTTACCTAATGTATTCTGAAAGGGGCAATGATCCAGTGGTGTGTCTGTTGATAAGCCAGCTCTCCAGGAGTAAAAAGCATTTCATGATTTCTTTGGTTTAAATACTTCTATGGTGACTGATTTCCGGCAATAGTCCCGCTCACAAACTTCTTGAATATTTAACAGCCAGTAAGAGCTTGTTTCAACATACCACTGAAAGTAACATTAAAAATCTAAGGAGGGAGATAGCACAAGGAAGCCTTGGTACATTGTGGTGACCCTTACTTGATGGGTGCAGTGAGCAGGGCTCCAATCTCCTGGAAAGAGCTGGTCAAGCAAGAACAACTTCCTCAAGTCCTAGAGGGATTAGGATATTAAGCAGTTTCTAAGACACAGATTTGGGTACAAAGAAGTAGGCGGAAGCCCAGTAACCAGATTGAGGCCAAAACATAAGTTGTTAAGACTGGAAAAAAGAAATCTAGTTACATATAAAATATCAAGTAATATAAATTAGACATCATAAAAGGCCTTATTGTTGGTGTGGCAAATTCTATTTGTATATGTATGTCTGAACTATAAATTCTCTACCACTATAGGCACATAATTAATTATAAAAGAAACAGGCATAACTTCTAAAAATGGCAAAAGTAAGTTTATATAATAGAATAATTAATTTTTTCACTAATAGTGGTATATCCTGTTGAACTTTGATTCTGCAAATTCGTCTTTAGTATGGGCTGCCTTATGACTTGATCATTACTTAGCTTTCTTTTAATTCTTTTCATTATGTTAATTTGTACATTACAATTCTTAATATATTTTAGTGCCTCATTGATATTAAGATCTACAAATGTGGTTTTTCTGAAAAATCTTGGGTAAATGCTTTTCTATACTGAATATTTTGTTTCTCCCTTTACCTTACCATTTCCCTAGAGATCCTATCTTCTAGACAATATATGGTATACAATATTATGAATCAGGCTATGTTAAAACTTCTTGTAAAACAGGGGAAAAAACTTTTGTTATGATGATTAGAGTGATTTGATTAGAGTTTCAGAATGTTGTAATATAAGGACTTGAACTCCCTCCCCCCCACACACACCCACATCCACACACATGCACAGGGAGGTAGCGGTAGTAATCAATTATTGCATATTGTAAGCCAAGTGGACAGAAACTAGACAGGTGCTTATTGCATGAGGACAACCTGAAAGGAATAGGAAGAATCAAAGAAGAAAAATATGTGCCTAGTTTCTACTTTATTTAGGATGGCATGAGCTGGAAACTTATATGGAAAAGTAGATGTTAGAAATCAGAGAGTTAAAAGTCAAAAGAGCCGGTTAGTAGGCTCCAAAAGTTGATTTGTAAGTCACTCATTTAGGACTCTGGATGTGTTTTTCCTAGAGCAGCAATGTAGCTCACAATAGTAGTACAAAACAACCTCTCAAAGTCCTAACCTAGCTGAAATTAAATGAAGAAGCTCTGAACCCTGAATTCCACCAACTTCTCCTAAAGCTCCGATTTTTGAACCAGATCCAGAGCTTTAAGTATTGAACCTAAAGAAGCCTATGGTGCCATTTATCTAGAGATGCCTGAAGCAAACGAGGCAGACGGTGTTTACCTGAAGCAAGCTTCCTGATTGTGCAAAAATGAGCTATGTTGGGGTCCTAGATCCTAGGGCTATTTCTGTAACCTACTAGTTATGTAAACTTGTACAGGTAACTCAATCTGTCAGAGTCTTGGTTCCCTGATCCATGCAAAACGAAAAGCAATATTTAATTCACAAATGCACAGATAGCTCAAAGGCTTCTGCTAAACCTTCCCCAGGCCCCAAGGGGATCTTAAGTGTAAAGATGTGGGGAAATTGTCTTGTTTATTGCTGCAACCCCAGGACCTCAAATAGTACTTCACATATAAATCCATGTCTGTTGATTATGTTAAATAAACAGATGCATCAATCAAAAGTGCTTCATTAGTAACCAGTGCCTTTTTGAATTAATTCCCCCACCTTTCTCCACAATCTACAGAAATTTGAGAGGGTATTAGCAAAGGGTATGTCCTCTTATAGTGGAAGGCAGGATAATCATGGCTGTTCAATGGATGGGTCATTTGCTGGCTGTGCGTGCTCTGCTGTAGCTGTTTGTATGGTTAAGATATGACTCAGGTGCAATACTGACATCTCCCTGCTACCTCTCCATTGTGAGTATACTCTGGCCAAAATCCACCTGGTTATTTCTTGTGGTTTGTTTTCTGTGAGTCCATCAGCTTTATTGTTATAGAGGGTCTCTTCAAGTTAAGCTTTCCTCATAATACGCCCATACTAAATTGCTCAATGTGATATTTCTGCTTGGCGGGATTTAATTTGGTGCAATGACAGTTGCCTGTTTTTTAGCAGTCAGACCTGCATAATAGCCATCTAAGGTAGAATTCATCAATTATGCTGAAATGTTTGTTTTTAAAATGTCAGGTGTCCAGATGGTGCCATGGCAATGTGGGTCATTAAAAATGTTTAGACACACAAGGAGTCTTAATAAAGAAATGTTCTTGTTAGTGATGCAGATCCTTAGCAGAGGCTGAGTTTTTTAAAAAGGTTAATAGGTTAAAGTTTCTTAAAGTGAAGTTATAACAAGCACCTCAAGATGAACCACGATATGACTCCGCTTTTATCTGTTTTATCATTTCCATTTCTGTGTCTTCTCTCTTTCCTCTTACCTGCCTGTCTTCATCCAGGGATTCTCCCCTATTGCACATTGAAAGAGCTTTGCAAAAGAGAGATTTCATGTTAATAAAGTCAGAGGATGGTGCTGTTGCTATTTGGAGATTACCTAATTAAAGACCTTTATGGGTACTAGGATGGTGGCAGGACTGCTGTTCTAAAAGGATGTGCATCTGGAGTGATTCCGAACGCAGCTCCACATGCAGCGCCAATGGTGGAATTTAAAGCAATCAATGAAATTATCTATACTTTCAACTTTATTCGACATTTCTCTTGTACAAAGCCATTATTACAGATCCTGAAGCTGCACACAGAGCCTCCGGTTACCCATAAAAGCAGCATTTGGATAGAGTGTAAATTTGCCAGCAGGACTCTGGCATATGGAAACTAATATATCTGATCAGGAAATGAAACTCATTGGAATATTTATGCTGCTTCTCAGATATTTTGACCCTAGTTTAGCCAGGCTTTTAGAAAATTGTTGGGAGGATTTATTTTTCTTTATCTGTCAACACCCCATCCCCCTGTTCCACAAAGCTCAATCTACAGACTTTGGTCATCAAAATAGAATTGTACATTTCTGAAAATTAACATTGTTTTGAGCATATTTTTCATGTTTCTGTAGAATCCACCAGACCTGGATCTGGTGGAAAAACAAAGTAGCAATATCAGTTACAAAGGACTATCAAAATATTCCCAACCATGTTAACACATCTGTAGAGGAAATAATACTGATTATTTATTTTTACAACCATACCTTGGAGATATTACAGGTTCAGTTCCAGACCACTGCAATAAAGCAATATCACAAAAGAGCAAGTCACATGAATTTTTTGGTTTCCTAGTGCGTATAAAAGTAATGTTCACAGTCTATTGTAGTCTGTTAAGTGTTTGATAGCATTATGTCTTAAAAAACAATGTACATATCTTAATTAAAAATAGTTTATTGCTAAAATATGCTAACAATCATCTGAGCCTTCAGCAAGTCATAATCTTTTTGCTAGTGGAGGGTTGTTCCTCCATGCTTATGGCTACTGACTGATCAGGCTGGGGGCTGCAGAAGGTTGGGGTGGCTGCTGCAATTTTTTAAAACAAGACAACAGTGAAGTTTGCTTCATCAATTGCACATCAATTTACTATTCCTTTCATGAAAGATTTCTCCGTTGTGTGTGATGGTGTTTGATAGCATTTTATCCGTAGTAGAATATCTTTCAAAACTAGAGTCAATCTTCTTAAATCCTGCCACCACTTTACCAACTAACTTTGTGTAATATTTTACATCCTTTCTTTCATTTCAACAATGTTCACAGCATCTTTCCCAGGAGTGGATTCCATCTCAAGCAACCATTTTCTTGGTTCATGCATAAAATACAACTGCTCATCCATTAAACTTTATCATGGGATTGTAGCAATTCAGTCACATCTTCGGGCTCCACTTCTAATTCTAGTTCTCTTGCTGTTTTCACCACGTCTGCAGTTACTTCCTCCACTGAAGTCTTCGACCTCTCAAAGTCATCCGTGAGGATTGGAATCAACTTCTTCTAAATTCCATTAACTTTCAAACTATTAATGTTGATATTTTGACCTCAACCCATGAATCCCAAATGTTCTTAATGGCATGTAAACTAGTGAATACTTTCCAGAAGGTTTTAGATTTACTTTGCTCAGATTCATCAGAGGAATCACTATCTATAGCAGCTCTAGTCTTACAAAATGTGTTTATTAAATAATAAGACTTAAGTGTTGATATTACTTCTTGATCCATAGGCTAGAGAATGAATGTTGTATTAGCAGTCATGAAAACAGTGTTAATCTCCTTACATATTTCCTTCAGAGCTCTTGGGTAAGTAGGTGCTTGTCATTGAGCAGCAACATTTTAAAAGAAATTTTTCTTTTCTAAGTAGTAGGTCTCAACAATGGGCTTAAAATATTCACGGTAAGTCATGCTAAATAGATGTGCTGTCATCCAGGCTTTGTTGTTCGATTCATAGAACACAGGCAGGGTAGATTTAGCATAATTCTTAAGGGCCCTGAGATTTTTGGAATGGTAAATGAGTATTGTCTTCAACTAAAAGTCACCACCTGCATTAGTCCTTAACAAGATAGTCAGTCTATCCTTTGAAGAATTGAAGCCAGGCATTGACTTCTCTCTAGCTGTGAAAGCCCTAGATGTATCTTCTTCCAACAGAAGCCTGTTTGTCTACATTGAATCTGTTGTGTAATGCAGCCACCTTCATCAATTATTTTAGCTAAATCTTCCAGCTAACTTGCTGCAACTTCTACATCAGCACTTGCTGCTTTACCTTGCACTTTTATGTTATGGAGACAGCTTCTTCTTTTAAAACTCATGAATCAACGTCTGCAAGATTCCCACTTTTCTTCTGCAGCTTCTTTGCCTCTCTCAGACTTCATAGAATTAAAGAGAGTTAGAGCTGTGGTCTGGATTAGTATTAAGGAAATGTGGCTGGTTGGATCTTCTATCCAGACTATTCAAACTTTCTTCATATCAGCAATAAGGCTGTTTCACTTTCTTATCATTTGTGTGTTCACTGGAGTAGACTTTTAATTTCCTTCAAGAATGTTTCCTTTGCATTGACAGTTTGGCTAGTTTTTTGGCACAAGAGGCCTAGCTTTCAGCCTATCTGGGTGTTTCACTTTCCTTCCTCATCAAGCCTAATCTTTTCTAGCTTTTGATTTAAAGTGAAAGATGTGTGACTCTCCCTTTCACTTGAACACTTTGAGGCCATTATAGGTTATTAAGGGGCATAATTTCAATATTGTTGTGTTTCAGGGAACAGGGAGGTGCAAGGAGAGGCAGGGAGATGGGAGAATGGCCAGTTGGTGGAACATTCAGAATGCACACTCACATTTGTCAGTTAAGCTCACTGTCTCATATGAACTTGGTTTGTGGTGCCCTACAACAACTAGATAAAAAGAATAACATCAAAGATCACTGATCACAGATTACTATAAAAGATATGCTAATAATGAAAGAGTTTGAAATATTGTGAAAATTACCTAAATGTGACACAGAGACACGAAGTGAGCACATACTTTTGGGAAAATGGTGTTGATAGACTTGCTTGATGAAGGACTGCCACAAACCTTCAATTTGTAAAATACACAATATTTGTGAAGCAGAAACAGCAAAGCACTGTAATACAAGGTGCACCTGTATATTTGACTTTTATTTATAATAGGGAAAAGTTAAAAGATAGCTTAAATGTTCAAATAGAAAACATGTTTGCAAGTCACAGTTTGTCCAAATGATAGAATATTATGCAGCCATTGAGCTTTTTCACAAATAAAGAAACAAGGAAAGAAATGAGAATCCAGTGCAAGAAAATGAGGAAGAATTCTTTTAGATTGTTTATCACTATTTTTGGTCAGGTTCATCGGTATAAGTTATACACATAAAATCTATTCTTTTTAGTATGTAATTCTGAGTATTGACAAACACATAGAATCAAGCAACCAATATCACAATCAAGATATAGAACAATTCCATCACCCTCTGCTATGGTCCAAATGTCATATCTCCCGAAATTCATATATTGAAATCTAACCCCAAAAGTATTAAGTAAAAGTATTAAGAGGTAGAGCCTTGGAGAGGTGATTATGCCACAAGGCTCAGCCTGTTTGGCTAAAGGAATTACTATCCTTATAAAAGAGGCTTGAAGGAACTTGTTTACCCCTTCTGCCATGTGAGGACATGGCCAGAAGGTGCTGTCTGAGAGGAACAGACCCTCACCAGACACTGAATCTGCTGATGCCTTGGTCTTGGATGTCCCATCCTTACTGTGAGGAATAAATTTCTGTTTATAAACCACCCAGTCTAAGGTATTTTGTTATAGCAGCCCAAATGGAGTAAGGCACCCCGCAGATCCCTTCATTCCTCTTTGCAGCCAATGCCTTTCTCCACCTCTATCCTTAGGCAACAACTGCTCTGTTTGCCGCCCCTACATTTTTCTTTTTCCAGAACATCATATAAATGTAACCGTCCATTATGTAACCCTTGACTCTGGCTGCTTTCATTTAGCGTATTGCATTTGAGATCCTACCGTGTTGTTGTGTGTGTCAGTAGTTTATTTTTGTTTTTATTTTTTAACTGAATAGTATTCCAGGTATGGATGTACCACAGTTCATTCATCCATTCACCAGTGGAAGGACTTCTGGATTGTTTTCAGTTTGGAGTGATTATGAATTAAAGTTGCTATAGTCATTTGAATATAGGTTTTTGTGAGAACCTAAGTTTTCTTCTCTCCTGGGTAAACACCTTGGCGTTTTGGGAGTGGCATATTTAAGTTGTATATAAAGTGTATGTTTACCTTTATAAGAAACTGCCAAACTGTTTTTCAAAATAGCATTCCTATTTTGAATTAATATCAGCAATATTTTATGGTTTAGTCATTCCATTGTGACAATTGTAACTCCTTATGATCATTTACTAATTACTACAGATACAGTGAATTAATGACTAGAAGTACATGTTTAATAAAAGGAAGAGACTTTGCTCTTTGAACTTTGTCTATAATGTCACGTTGCGTCAGTTTGCCCCTCAGCTCATGGAAATAGCCTTTTATACTTCATGACATGGTAAAATATAAACTAGTATTGTGTATCCTAAATAGAATTTTTAGGAACCAGCATATATCACTGTGAAACCGGAAACTTCTGTGTATTAGCTCTGCTCTGATTCTCTGGTAGGAAAGGAGAAGCCAGTGGCATTCTCTGTGATAGAGAAGTCTGATTTCAACTCTCTGTATGAATGTTCTGGATGTTCATTGATATGGAAATAGTCTCTTGAATAATGCTTATTCAAGAGCGTGTAGAGAGAGTTGTCAAATCCTAAAATTCTATAAGAGCCCCATACACCTTCGTGTGTTAAACTGTAAAATACTGACCCACTGTGGAGATTTTCAAACACCCCCATAAGAAGAGAGAATAATGAAAGTCAGCGTCCCAGCAGCGAGTTTCAATGTTATCAATATATTGCAATATTATATTCTTAATATCAACTTGGAGGATGAGGAAAATGTGGTCCTTTTACAGTATATTTCAGACATCATATCACTTTACTTGTGAATATGTCAGTGAGTGTCTCTAACAGATAGGGATTTTAAAAACATAACATAATGCCATTATCACAACCAAGAAAGTAATTATTTAATGTTACCTAATTCCTAGTACAGGTCCAAATTTCACTGTCTAAAATATTGCATTTGGTTGTTACATCTATTAAGTTTCTTCTCCCTTTAAAAAATGCCAGTTATTTATCAAAGAAATTTGTAAATTTACATGTAGAGCTTTTCTCATTGCCTTCTTATGGTCTTGAATAGGTTTCTCTACCCCCATGTCTCCTATGTCTCCTTTACTTGCTCCTGTGTATTATACTTGCTTTAGCTATGGAAGGAGGGCAGATTTGGGGAGATTTGAAAATTACACCAATCACTGCCATTTTTTTCCCAAATGCTGCAGAATATCTGCAAAGTTTCCTTTAGCTTAATTTTGAGCAGTAGGATATAAGTAGAACAACTAAGACTATTTTTGGTTGCATATAAGATGAAATCCAAATTCTTTAGCGTGATCCTCCACAGTTCAGCACAGGCTTGTGCTACCTTTCCAAATTTATCTCCCAATATTACCCAACACGAATTCTTCACTCTTCTTTATTCATGCTTTTCCCCTTGCCTTCCCTCATTGTGTCACTCATTACAAAAACAAACAACCCCCCTAAAACTGTAATTATAATTGTCTTAATTTCTGCTCACCATCATATCTATCCTGATCTTCCATTCTTGGCAAAATCCTTTCCCACTGCCCTTTACTTCCCCCTCCAAGCTTTCTAGCCACTTAATTATTTCATACCCTCAAATTTATTGCTCTTTGTTTCCCTCTTTTATTTGAATAATTGTCCTGTTGATCTCAGTAACCTGTTAGAGTAAAAAATTATTTGATTAAATAAACCAAATAAAAGAAACCTGTTTTCATTGACATGTACTGCTTACTAAGCATTATGCTAGGGTGCTAGGCATTGTTGAAGGAACTATCTACAAACAGACCTGGCAATTGTCATTAAAGAACTAACTAAATCACATCATAGTACAAGATGCTGACCATGTCATTCCTTTCAAGTGCATCCCTATTTGGTAGAATTTCAGTATGAATGCAAAGTGAAATTAAGCAAGTTATTTAAAGCAATAAGTAAGTTGGTTGAGGGAGGGAGACTGAGACAGAAAGAGCGGAAGGTGTTTCTAGAACAGAGATTCTTAAGTTCATTGAACTCCCATTCCATCTAGTTCTACTCAGCATCTTTCTGAATCTTACGTATTCTTCAAAGTGTTGCTTAAATCCTACTTTGTGGATAAAAGTTTCCTGAATCCTTCCACATGTACTGATTCAGTGCTTGTTCACAAAATTATTGGGATGCAATGATGACTCTCTCCTCTAAATTTCTTGAACACTTATCAAATATTACATTTATTTCAAATGGAATTTTTATTGTCATTTGCTCATGTTTATATTGTGTTCCTTCTGCTAGGTCTTATAAATAAGCTGTTGTATACCTCTTTGTGTTCCCCACTGTGTAATAACAGGTGCTTAATAAACATTTCATAAAGAAAGAAAAATTTCTTTGCTGAAAAGTCTGAGAAACTCTTCCTTCATCAGGGCTTGCATGAATAAAGCAAAGCAGTAGAATTAGTAGAATGTGTTTAACAGAACTGAGCTCAAAGATTCTAAGATACGTAAGATTTTCTTCCATTTAACCTCAGGAAAAAATAGAATTATCTTGGTTGATTTTCCCTGAAAATTTTACGAAAATTTTGATCCAAATATATCATTGCATTTTATTAGTTACTTTATTATATGGTTCATATTGCTCAAACTATGCATACATTATAGACAGACAAGTAGAAACGAATAAATTTTCAACAGAATGGTTAGTGGGAAAAACACTACAAAAGTAGGGAGAGCCCAAGACATTATGTGTCCATTTTGTGATAGTAATAGCTATAGTTTGTTATATACATCCTTATAAGCCAAATTTTTCACATATTTTTATCCTTTAAATTTCCAAAACAACAGTAAGAGGTAGATACTGTTACTAAACTCATTCTACAAATGAGGAAATAGTTAAGCAACCTGTCCTAAGGCTCACAGCTTGTAAACAGAGGACAATGGTTCTAACCTTAGAGCCAGGTTCTCTAGACCAAAGGAATAGTCACTGCTCCATACCTATGAGATTTTAAATAAGTCCCTATCTGTGTATAAAACATATAAGGCATAAAATATAATTATTCTTCCTCTGATTGATTTCTGAGATAAGATTATCTAAACTGTATGTCCCGTCTTCTGTAATCTTATAGAGTGTGTTATAATTTGAAAGCAAATTGCAAACCAAAATCAGCCTCACCAACAAATATTTATAGGAATGCTGGCATGGAAACAGCCACATTACCTGTAAGCTTGATGAGGTCTTCAATTTCTGTCCCTTTAGGCCCTCTAACTGCACCTTGCAGTTAAGTTTCACTTAAGGCATGGCTTAATTTATTTCTAGTCAGAACCAGCTAACAGAATCCTCTGATAAACATTTAAGCAAAGGACTGGTATAAAATCCTAAATCCAGGGCAATATTTTGAAAGGTGTAGGTTCTTGGGATCACTAGATTACTGAGCCCAGTTTGTTCAAGACTGAAAATAGCCGTATATTAATTTACAGTAATCCATGTATCTTGAACCCTATCTCACCATAAAAATTCATGCCTAATATTCATTGTGCTAAATAACCAAACCTCTAGTATTAATGAGAAGTAAAATAGAATAGCTGGAGGTCTTATAGTAACACTGTCTCTAGAGTGAGAGCTTCTGAGCAACCGTCCTGGTGGGAATAGTCCCAATTAGAGTACTTCAAATGTTAGCTAACCCCTATTCCTTGCCTCCAGTCTGCGCACCAGGGTACAAATTAACTTTTGACAAAGGTTTATCACACTCTTTATTTTAGTAGTATAATGTAAGTTATCAACAAGATTACAAGTAAAAGTATGGAGAAACCAGTGTGAAAAAGTCTTTCCTTAGAAAGAAGGGTGTCAATTTGGGGTGTCACTATTACAGTTTGATATGTTGATACTTGACATTTTAGAATATTTCTTTCCTTCTATAGCCATTCAGGGTTAAATAGTTATTTCCACCAGCAAATTTGTCTGTCATAATAGTATCATCAGACATCAGATTCCTTGTTTGGGCCACCAAACAGAAGACTATTAGAGGAAGGTAAATGTGGAATATAGGATAATTTGGGCTATAAATTCACCATCCTTCTCTCTCTCAAACTCTTTCTAGAACATTTTTTCTTACTTCATGTTTCCATTCTGAAGACCACAATTCTATATTACTATTGCAAATGTCTTTTATAAAATAACTTTAAAATTTACTTTTCAGTCCTAGCTAATTGCTATTTCTTTAGAAGTATTCTAACAAATTAGGCATTGAGGGATGTATTTAATTTAGCATTTCTCTGAATTAAGACATATAGGCAGATTTCCAAATCTTAATTATGAACTAGTAAATATATAATTAGCTATTTAAAAATACTGTTGATCTGATGGACAGGGCAAACTTACCTTCTAATTAAAATTACCCTAAGAAGCAAATTGCACAGAACTAATGTGTTACTCAAAGCCTTTCAATTAGAAAAAAAATTAAGGAAAATAGTTTTCCTGATCCATTTTGAGGAAAATCTAAGCCTCTATTTACCTGTGTTTTTCATCTTACTCTCACACAAATGAACTAGAAATGTGTAGGTACACAAGTCCTTCATACAGGACTGAGGGTATCTGGTGCTAATCAAGTCCTCAATAAGCATTAATAGATTAGAGTTAAGGGAAATTACATAAGGCAAGGGATTTATTCATAAAAATATTTACTGAGCGCCTTGTAGGGATTGAAAAGAAAATCTTACCCATTATAAGGGTCACAGCTGACACTCCTATAACAAAAGACAGGTTAACAAGAGAAAAGCACAACAAATTGATTTAATCATAGTTTTATATGACATGGGAGCTTTCAGGATGAAGACCAAATGACCCAGGGAGAACTATCAACCAACTTTGTTTTTTTTTCTTTTTTCTTTTTTTTGAGACAGAGTCTCACTCTGTCACCCAGGCTGGAGTGCAGTGGCACAGTCTCAGCTCACTGCAGCCTCTGCCTCCTGGATTCAAGTGATTCTCCTGCCTCAGCCTCCCGAGTAGCTGGGACTACAGGTATGCACCACCATGCCTGGCTAATTTTTTTATTTTTAGTGGAGATGAGGTTTCACCATGTTGGCCAGGCTGGTCGCAAACTTCTAGCTTCAAGTGATCCTCCCGCCTTGACCTCCCAAAGGGCTGGGACTGTAGATGGGAGTCACTGTGCCTGGACTATCAGTCAATTTTTATGCTTAGGTTCAATGAAGTATAGAGAGCCATGTAGCAATGTGCTTGGACCAAAAGAGTATAATCTTATGTCAGTAGACTGAGTGAGGAAACCCAGAAAGGCTTGTCTGTTCAGCTTCTTCCTGTCCTTTCTCTGAAGCATTCCTTCCTTCTGGATATGGGGCAGCCTCTCTCTGGAGTGGGGGTCTTATGACTACTATCAAACAAGGTAGAACAGAGAATTTCTTTTTGGCCAGCTCCTACCCAACAGGCAGGGGAAGGCGAGAACAATATTTTTAGTTTTTTTGGCTGGCTTTGGGAAAAAGGGGTTCTGGTTTCTATGACTCACCTGACGGAAGAGGTATTCTCGTTTCCGTGACTTGCCATGGGGCAGAATGAGAGGCCAGGGACAGGAGGGCTGGGGAAGGTCAGAGAGAAAGAGCTTCTGAGGCCACTTCTGAGGCTTTCACTTTGGGATTTTGTTTTCTGAGCCCCAACAACCTACTATGTGCCACCTACACGGTTGATAAGTTCAGCCCGTGCTCTCTGTGAATTACATGTTAGGTACAAGCAGATGCACATATTCTGTAAACCTATGACCTTTTTCATCAAATGGATAATATCTCACCATATTCCATATAACTGATGCAGAATCATTTAACAATGACTATTTCTAAGTGGGACCTTGCTCCTGTAGCGTGTTGCAATCTCTCTTCTTTCAATAGATCTTTAAGTGCAGAGGCCAGCTGAATTTGGACACAGGTTTTCCATGTAATCTTGTACCCTTAGTGTGCATGAAAGTACTTGGAGATGTTAAAGTTTTGTGGCATTGTTAAGTTTGCTTAACAAATACCTTCTTTACAAATAATGGGAAAAGACAAGTCCAAACTTATCCATGTTATCCCAAATTCTGATTAAATGAGGTCTAGATTATTGTGGTTTTATTGTAGTTCATTTCCAAATAAGTTTCTTTATGGCCCTTATACAGAGAAGTGTCTGAGTAAATATTGTAATTTAAAATGCAGACGTAAACTTATATTGGCACTTTTATTTCACTTTAAGATTAAATCATAATTTCTTTTTAATTTCCTTAATGTTTCTTTTGCAAACCTTCACGGTTTCTGGCACTGTGCCTCTTAATTCTCAGGAGCACTTTATCTATCTTTTGAGCATAAAACAAATAAAGACATAATATAAGTAAGAATTGCTTATAATTTTTTTTAAAGAGTGAACTTTCTATATCTTAAATATTGGTCATGCCTTTCCGAACCCTTTAAAATCATAGGGTGGGATTTAGTCACATAACTTTACAGATGAAAAAACTGAGATTCAGTAACTATCAATGGATGAATGTATAAGGAAATGTTGGATATATACACAATGGAATATTATTCAGCCATAAGAGGAATTAAATTCTGTCATTTCCAGCAACATTGATGGAACTGGATGTCATTATAGTAAGTGAAATAAACCAGGCACAGTAAAACAAATATCACATATTCTTACTCATATGTGGGAGCTAAAATAGACTTCATAGAGATAGAGAATAGAATGGTGATTACTAGAGGCTGAGAAGCAAAAGGGGAAGGAGGAATGAAGAGAAATTGGTTAAGGGGTATGAAAATACAGTTAGAGGGGATCAGTTCTAGTATTCAATAGTAGAGTAGGGAAGTTATAGTTAAAGTAATGTATTGTATATTTCAAAACAAGTAGAAGAGAATGACAATGATTCCAACATAAAGAAAAGATAAATGTTTGAGGTAATGAATATCCCTACCCTGATTTGATCATTACACATTGTGTATATGTATTAAAATATCATATATGCCCCCACAAAATATATACAACTATCATATAGCAATAATAAAAAAAAACTGAGATGTAGCTAGTTGAAATCCTAATTGTGACTCAAAACAACTACTAATATTAATTATGAAATTCATCAGAATATTATGAAAAGAACTTATGTAAATATTTGTATAGTAAAGAATAAACTGAATCTAGCTTTCCTAATTCTGAATGCAGCAATTTCCATTCATTCATGCCAATTTTCTTCTGAATTTATATCTCTAAGGACTGACATTACTTCTCTGGAACAATTCTGTGTAGAAGAAAAGATTGGTTTCTCCTTGTTTTCAAGAGAAAAACACATTAAATTTCCAATTAAGACCACAACACAAACAAATGAAAACAAACTTCGTGTAATGAAAGAGACATGGGAGCAAAATTTAATTCTTCCCATAAAACAATGTGTTGAAGAAGGGCCTAAAAAATTGTAATGTTAATGAAAATGGAGGGATTACACTGTTAAATCATTTCTATGTAAATTAATAGAACGGATTTCTTTTTGGAAATAAAGCCCATCATCAGAGGAACTGCTAAAACCTGTTTTTATCTCCAGTAACATAACATTTCAGGTCACACCAACAAATAAAGTCATTAAATCAAGCGTTTTATTATCTGACCCTAAATAATGAACGCTAATCAAAGATACCACCCATAGCTTTGATTGTTAAAGCCAGGATTTCTTACGGTTTTTCTTAAAGAAAAATAGCCCTAATAGATGTCACTGCAACAATCGATGAGAGTTAAAGAAACAGATTAATTGGACTCCATATTTCTCTATTTAAACATCTTAAATATAATTATGCAGGGCCAGTGGTAGGTTAATCATCTTATTTCAATATTAAATGACCTGAAATTGAGTTTTTTATCCCTTTACTCAGCCACCAATAGTCACACTTTCTTCAGTCCAGGAGGAGGGTGTGGGTGGTACCTTTGATTTTTATTTTATAATATGAACTACAACTACCTCATTGAAATGTCTTCTTATCTTAGCTGTCATATACCTGTACTATTTTTGGAAAGCATCTACATTTCTAATCTCTCTCTCTCCCCGCCTTCCTCTTCACCCCCTCTGCCTTTCTCCTCACCCCCTCCTCCTGCCTCTCTCTCCCTTTTGCTTTCACTCCACCCCCCTCATATTTCTACCATTATTGCTCCATCTTCAGCTGCCTGTCCCTCTCCACAGTACTCTTTACAAGGGTCATTCAGCCGTATGGCTTTAACTATTGCCTCCAAACTGAGGATTCCCAAATTAGACCTTCAGGCCTGATTTACCTAAGATATCTCTCCTTTCTATTAGACATTTCCAATTAAATATATTTATCAGAGCCATTTAAATTTTATCTTCTTCCTTGCAACTTCTCTCTGTTGCACAATTTCAAATTCATTCAACTTCCTTCTTAAAGGCTGATTTGGTGCTACCTGTGTTAAATGACCTCCGCAATCATTGTCTTATTGTATATATCACCCCAAATCTAAACCGATAGTTCACATAAACAAACACATACATAAAGACCCACATATGCGTTCACACATTAGCACTTAATATTTCACTTGGCCCACATCACATGATCAAAAATTTTGGTGATTGGGTAAAACACACACGAACACAACACTTTTCTTTCTCTTCTCTCCAAATGATTACCACCACCTAATGTCTTTATGCCTGTTTTAAAACTGCAAAAAGGAATGAGGAAAGCTAAGATGGAGCTGCATTAGTATAGTAATCATTGTGTTAATGTATTGAAATGCATACTCCTGCTGGAAATATTTGTGTTAAAGGAAGCTGTTAAGAAACCCAAAATCCTGAACCCTAATGAGGTTCATTCTCTACCCACCACACATACCCACCCACACCCTCACACATACCTTTCACCATGGCCAGTCATCTCACATCCGGTGAAACAGGTCAGCAGAAACCTAATGCTACTAATGACAAATAAATATCTAATAAATATCTTTCCTGTGATAGTCCTTTTAGTAAATGGGGAATAAACTTCGAGCTTAGGTTATTTTGACAACATGCTAGAGTTGGATGAATTCCAGTGATGTCTTAAACTTCTAAGAGAATGTGTTTATGGTTTATTTATTAGTGATCATTTTTGGGTTGCAAATAACAAATATAAACCAGGAAGCAAGCAAGTCACAGGAAACGAAATATTAATATGTAAAAATAATCAGCCTCTTTAGTCCTCAGAGACAGACAATTTTTAAAGTAGTATGTCACTTTCAAACATCAAATAATGACAACTGAAAAAAACTTCAATAACTGCAAGAGTGACTTGAGATGGGCACTCTGAAACTCTGCCAGTAGAAATATTCATTTGATATTAGCATGCAAAAACATTTAAAATGCTTACACATTTGTATCTGGCACTTCCCAATCTAGTTATTCAGGCTAAAAAGTGAGCATATAGTTTTTAAAGTTTTTACAAAATTTGTGTTCTATGATGTTCCCCGCAATTATTTATGAGGGCTAAATATAGGAATGCTTCTAAGTATTAAAAACTGTCAAAACATAACAAGGGATATTATATAACTCTATATATTTTAAATTAAAGGTAGATTTTTATGATAAACTGCTGAATGATAAATGAAGATACTAAACTGTTTATGAGGTATATAAAATAAGAAAAAAGTATATGACATATATATGCATATAATGTATATTTTTTAAACACAAAAAATTATACAAAATGAAAACAACTATTAACTCTTGATTTGTATTTTAGTGGTTCTGTTTTCTTCTCTACATTTTTAACTCTTCCCCAATGATTCTACATCACTTACATAAATTAAAAATAATATCTATTTAGATTGGAACTGAAGTCAAAGTGTGGATATGAACCATCAAAAAATAATAACGTTTGGATTTCTTTTGGAGAGTTCATAGAAAGTTGAGAAACAGATATCTGCAGCAAAATCAAAAACTGTTCTGCACCCAACCCATGCTGGAAAATCTAGTTTAAGTGCAGAGCTCGCTCTGAAGGTTGGTATTACTGCACACTAATCCATGTGCAACTGAATTATCAAGGCCCTTCCAAGCTTCTACCAGCAGACTCAAAAAGTTAGTTTTATAATTTAAATCAACTACCATAAAAAAGCTTTTATAGCTAATATTTGATGAACACAGTAGAGTGAAAGAAATAATAGAAATGATAGAGCAAAAATGCATATTTTAGCTAATGGAAAGGAAGAAAAGTAATTTTGTTTTTCAGTGGATATTTTCATGAGAGTTTGCTTTAATTAGGTGTGCATGAACATAATGTTCTAACCAGTATTTTATTTAAAATAGGCATTCAATAACTTCATTAACCTCAGGCTATAGGTGCACAATATATTGTTGAATAGGAAATTTAATCAAAGCATATATAACTTCTTATAGTTGTTGAGTTCTGGAGGAAATGTATCCCAGCTTTACCACCTAACACCTGCAGAATCTATTTTTTATTTATTTATTTTTTTCTTTGGTAAAAGGCAGACAAATTTTATTTACATGTCCAAGGAAGGAACCACTGAGTGATTATCCCTGCATGTATAATCTTGAACAAATTGCTCAACCATGCTGTATTTAGAATTGTTGGAAGATTAAGCTATTTAAATTAGTCAGGTTCTTAGAATGAAGTAGGACCCACAGTAAATTCCACATGAATGTTACCTGTCATTGCTTTTAGCTATTATAACCTGTATTAACCGATCTATGTTGGTCATGGTTATTCAATAATTTGCTAAAGGTTAAGTATCAGAATGTGTTTTAAATAAGTTGTAGCTTCACTGCAGTATATAAGACATAAAATTTTTTATATTGAATAAAGCATCCAATCATCTAGTTCTGCCACAAAATAGTATTTATCAACAACATTTATAAATGCGTATATATGCCTAGTATATTTTTGGTATGTAAGATAGTTGTTCTTCTAAAAACTTCTGAAAGTCTAAGTAAAATGTATTTCAAATCTAAATTTTTAAAGCAAATATGCTCATATTTACTATTAGCATTTCTGATGGCACAAGAAATAAACTCTCTATTGCAAGATGTTTTTCTTTCAGCCCATTGAACAAGATTCTAAAAATTGAGCTTGCAAGAAAGGTTAGAATTAAATGGATCAAAAGTAAATTTTCATCCAACTTGATTCAATCATTTCCAAAGCCCAAATAAAATGAGTCCTGAGCAAATAAGACTGAAAACACAAAACCATCAAATGAGTGACTTAGTGTACTCCACAGCACAAAAAAAGAATCCATGTTAAAAGAATTAAAGAGATTTTATGTAATATATGATTCCCTCATCCAAGCTTTTGTAAAATAAATGCTCTTCAGAGGTACATTCTTATCACAGATAAATTTCCCAAGTGGCACCATAAATACAGGGCTACTACATAAAGGACCAAGACCAAGGAGAAAGAAAACAGTTAAACTCCAGGCTGCAAATGACTTCCGAGACAAGAGTGAGAGGTTAACTTGCCAACTGACTGAATTTATTTCTGGAATTAGCCTAATGTGTCTGAAAAGTCAGAAGAAAAATAGATTTTACCACTGCTTCCTTGCTTATGCTTCTAGAAGTCTTCTCATCCCAAGGAATTTATTGTATGTTTCAGAACAGCTCATAATTTAGGTTTCAATTTCCATCAGTATGATGATTTATCATTTTGTGTTAAACTTCAAATAACTTAAATGATTTTTTTATATTGATATATGTGGAGAGGAAGCATAGCTATCAAAATTGGAGGTTCTTGTTGTTAAAGATTCATTGTACTTATTTATTTTTTAAAAAACAATTCATTTCTGTTCTTTACCTTTCAACTTAGGACACATTTTATGATCCAGGTCTCATTAAATATCAGTAATTGTAGTAAAAATTTATAAAATGTTTGAAAGCAGATCAGTAAATTAAAATTTTAACTTAAATAAAAACTGTATTGAATACATTTAATATCTCATTCAATAAAAATTGCATTTCTTTGTATTGTTTTTATGATGTTGCTGCAATTAGTACTTAAAAAAATAGGCTCTTCCCATATACACATGCAGTTTTTAAACGATATTCTATATTAAGTAGGACAGACATATACTAAATATATGTTATAGTATAGAAATTGCCACTATTTAAAAAATATATTTGCAGTGTAAGAAGTTCATTTGGAATTGTAAAATATTGGTCTTTGGATCTGAGTGTGTGACTCAGATATAAGACTTACGAATAATATGAATTAATTTCTTTGAACCTCTTTTTCACATGTAAAAAAGCAATGATAATACCTAGATTAGATAGTTATGGTCAAGATGAAATTAAGAAAGTATATAAAATTGGCTAGGCACAGTGTCTCATGCCTGTAATCCCAGTGCTTTGGGAGGCTAAGGTGGGAGGATCTTTGAGGTCAGGAGTTTGAGCTCAGCCTTGGCAACATAATGAAACCCTGTCTCTACAGAAAGTAAAAAATAAAAAAATTAGCCAGTCATGGTGGAGCACACATGCAGTCCTAGCTTCCCTGGAGGCTGAGACAGGAGGATTGCTTGAGCTCAGAAGTTCAAGGTTGCAGTGACATGTGATTACACTCCCACCTAGGCGAGAGAGTGAGACGCTTTCTCCAAAAAAAAAAGGGGGGGTCGGGGGGGAAGAAAATGTATAAAATAAATAACACATTTCCTAAACACAAAAGAGTCACTTAAGAGAAAACATATTGAACAATAACAACTCGGGTTGAGACTCTTAATATTACTACAGGAAAACATAAGAGGTAAGGGTAGAAAATTATAAATTGAGTATGTTTTCGACTGGCATCAGAGGTTTTTTTTCCCCTACTTATTTGACATTGTCATTTATTATAATTTCTAATGATGCATTTTATATTCATCAGTATCTCTCCAGGCTAGAATAACTCAATGAAATTTTCATGATATAAAGAAGGTTGATTTCATTCACAGCCAGGTAGGTTAATTTTGGCCATTCTAATTATTGCTAATCACAATATTACTAGTGTGATGAAAAGCCACTAAAATATTAAATAACTCATGATGAAAACAGACTAGAGAAAAGAAAAAAAATAATTTATGAAAAAAAGAAAAATTGTATCACATCAAATAGATGTTTTTCCACAGTACATTATAGAGTAATAGAACATGGTATGATTCAATTCATTCTAAGTGAGGTTAATTGATGATCCACTTCAACAATCTCAAATGTCAGCCCTAGAGTGTATCCCTAAACAGAGATATCACATTCTCTCTGGAAGCTACATTATTAGCCAGAAACATAATGTTTGCTGGGTAGTGATTTGCATGTGAATAGTCCCAAAAAGGAGCTTCTGAATATAAGCAGTTCTGAATATTGTAAAAATAAGGAAAATAAATAATATTTGCTATATTTATAGTCCAAAGACATGGAGGCTGCTAAATATGAATTGATAATCTAGAAAAAGAAAATAGTGAACTCGCAGATAGGAATGAACTAGATAGGTGAGATAGAAGTATTTTAGAAACACTTTATCCCAGAAGTTATAAAAATGAATTTATAATAAGATGATGATTGTGTAGTTTTTTGTTTATTTTTTTCTGACCTTTCCCTTTAGGTCATATTTTCATTCTCTTTTTTTATAAGTAAGATTCATACTTAAATGTCATATTTGAAAACTATGGTACAAATGTGGAAGAATCCATTTACAATGATAAAAATGCTGAGTTCAGTATTGAATTGCTGGGGAAGTATTCACTTAAGATAAAAAGTTATTCTTGTCAGGAAAACAGAGCGAAGGACTTCCCTTATGAGACTGATAGAGGGAAATAAATGAAGTTTAAAATCT
Organism: Papio anubis; assembly: GCF_008728515.1. Lineage (NCBI taxonomy): Eukaryota > Metazoa > Chordata > Mammalia > Primates > Cercopithecidae > Papio > Papio anubis. Next base: position 38,035,047 of record NC_044988.1, on the reverse strand, counting down.
ATATAGTTTATGCCCTAAAAGAAGCTAACGCATGGTCTTTGGAACAAACCCAGAACATACAATGGAAAGAAAGTTTATATAATTTCTACAATAAGCCATTGGAATACATGCATTTCAATGAAATACTATTCAATACTAAGCCAATCAGATCACATGTGTAATTTGATAATTATGTAGTAATATTTTCTCCTCTTAACAATGTGAAATTATTAAATTCAGCATATTAATTTCACTTTGAAATAACTCTATTTTCACTGCCATTCACTTCTTGACCTTTTTCTTATTTTTGTCCCTATTAAGTTACAAATTTTCTTACCCATACCTTAACTTTCATTTATATTAAGTCTTTTAAAAAGTGCTCTACCCTTTGCTCTGACGAGATAAATCATCCTAGAGAGTCAGCAGAAAATCAACAAAAAAAGAGATTCCAAACAACAAAAAGACAAATGATTTTTAACATTAGTTTGCCATTCCCATTTCTTCCTTCTAGCAAGAGAATTTTGTTTTCCAAATCTGTAGAAAATTAGAAAGCCAAATAATCACATTGCCTTTTGGCATAGTATTTTGCAATTATATTGTGTATAGTCACATATATTATCTCATTTAATCTTCAAAAAAAATCCTATAAGGGAGAGAAAAAGAAACTGAAGTTCAGAAATGGAATTCTGTGTGCCCAGCCCAGTCTCCTTTTTTGCTCATACATTTGTTTTTCTAGATTAGCTATTATTTATTGTATTAATAGAAAAAATAAGCACTGGGTTGCCACATATAGTTGCACCACTTTCACTCCACAAAGATTCCCAGCCAAGTGGATGATTTGCAAGTGTTTTAATGATTCTTTTCAACTTATTGAAAATCTAAATCCAGTGGCTCCGTGGAACTCCCTTCAGTATCAACACTTGACTTTACTAAACAATACCTGCTTTAAAAAAAAAAAAAAAAAAAAAAATCAGACTAAAGAACTGAATCAAATGGCAACATATGTTTTAGAATAATTTCTAGCACACTAACAAGTCTTTATTTAGTGTGTAGACATCCCCTTAAATTAAAAACTTTTCCTAAAAATAATTATGATCCCACTAATGAAAGCAGTGAAATAAGTAGTACTAGCTTCTTTTTTTAATCTCTAATGCTGAGCTCTTTATTAAGTATCCAGCAGATGTGTTTTCATTGAAGAACAAAATACATTTTATAAACTGATTTTGGTGACAAATAACCCCAATATTAGATCAGCATCCTGAAAGCACTGAGCTCTTGAAAATAAAAGAAAGATAAGAAATTCCGTTAGCAAGGTGCCGGAGACAAGTAATTCCGCATGCTGCTCAAAGATTATGGGGAGCTTTCAGCTTCTACTCCTGGGAGGCCCATGCTCATAATGCTGAGGTTGATGTCAATGTCAGTTTTATACCCATTATGTTCATGCAAATCTAAACAATGGAATTTTGGCCTGAAAAAATGCATATGTTATCCGTTCATGGTCTCTTTTATTTCCTGTCTGGAACCACCCTTTGCCCTACATGATTCATAAATCTACACCATGCGTCCCCAGGGATTGGCTCTGAGAAATATACTATAAGCACAGAATTCACTTTTGGAAAGTTTAGCCTCTATCATTCAAGGTAGGGATTTGGAGCTACATATATTTATGATCACATTGTTCAGTCTCTTCCTAATGGAATGTCAGAGCCATTTCTCTAATGGAAAAAATTCCATTTGTTTAGGAAAACATAATTCTCAGTTTGTCCATGGGGAATTTTCTGAGATAACTTTAATATCCTTGAGAATGTTGACAAAATTTCTAGAAACCTAACGTTATTTTCCAATAGACTTTTTAAAAATACATTTTATTGTGTTTATTTAAGGTTTACAATACAATATTATGGATACGTATAGATAGTAAAATGGTTACTATAGTGAAGCAGATTAACATATCTATCATCTTACATAGTTTCTGTTTTTATGACAAAAGCAGCTAAAATCTACTTAGTTTTTAAAATCCCTAATATAATACAATTTTATTAACTTTAGGCCACATGTTGTAAATTAAATCTCTAAACTTGTTCATCCACATAACTGCTACTTTGTATCCTTTGACTCACATCTCCTCATTTCCTTGCCCTTAACCCCACTGATGGTAAACATGGTTTCGTTCTCTATCTCTGTGTATTTGACTTCCTTAAGAAAAAAAAAAATCACATATGTGAGATCATGAGATCATGCAATATTTTTATTTCTGTGTCTGGCTTATTTCACTTAATGCAATGTCCTTCAGGTCCATCCAAGTTATGGCAAATGGCAGGATTTCCTTCTTTTTTTAAGGCTGAATAACATTCCTGTGCGCGTGTGTGTGTGTGTGTGTGAACACACACCACATTTTCTGTATCCATTTGCTCATCAACAGACATTTAGGTTGTTTCCATACTTTGGCTACTATGAATATTACTGCAGTGATGGGAACGCAGATATCTTTTCAAAGGGGTGATTGCATCTTCTTTGGGTATATATCCAAAAGAGGAATTGCTGTAATTTCTTTAGGAAGGTTCATACTTTTTTCCATAATGACTGTATCCAATCTCTGTTCCCACCAACAGTGTACTAATGTTCCTTTTTCTCCAGTCACCAACATCTGTTATCTCTTGTCTTATTGATAAAAGCCATCCTTATGGTTGTGAGGTAATATCTGATAGTGGTTTTAATTTGCACTTCCCTGGTAATTAGTGATGTTGAGCACCTTTTCATATAATTGTTGGCCAGTTTTATGTCTCCTTTGGAGAAATGTCTGTTCAGGTCCTTTGCCCATTTTTAAGTGGAGTTATTTGTTCTTATTCTATTGCGTTGAAGAGTTCTTTATAAATTTTGGATAGTAGTCCCTTATCAGATACGTGGTTTAAAAATACTTTTTTCCAGTCCAAAGGTTACCTTTTCATTTGTTGATTATTTTCTTTGCTATGAAGAAACTTCTCAGTTTGAAGTAGTTTCATTTATTTTTGCTTTTGTAGACGAAGCCTTTGGTGTGATATCCAAAAAAAATTATTGCCAAGCCTAATGTCCAATAGACTTTTATATCATGATATTATTATCTGTTAGGTTTCTTGTTCAGTTTTTTAGGAATACTTCAGAAAACCTCTGAATATTTCATAATAATTTTGTTAGCGATAAGTGCTTTTAAGAATTCTCTAAAATTATCTAAATCTGAACAATAATCTTTTGAATTTAAACAACTTCAGGCTTGCCTGGTGTGTGCCTGTACATAAGCAACTGAACTACTTTTAACCTTTAAAAAGAAACATACAAGAAATGAATTACAAGTCTGGGTTTGTTGCCAAAGTTGAGATTTTTTAACTTCACAAGAATCTTTAAAGTAACCATGACTGTAAAGGATAGAAAAATTAAAAAGATGGCAGCCTCATTGGATTCAAATGAATGTCTTTCAAAGTCAACTCTAAATAACTACATGTGCATTGCCTTGCAAAGTGACATTTTCAGGAATCATTAGCAGTAAAGTGAAGCAGGTAAGATATAGTAGCTTTGGCTTCTCTAAAAGCAGGTCCTTTTCATTTTCTGAGCCTCACTTAGCAGTATTACTTAAGCCTCCATGTGGCAACTACTATTTCCTCCATTGTTCCTTTTGTCTCTGCCTCCAAAGCAGTATTGCCATCTAAGGCTGTGTAGGTTATACTTGTGCCTGGCACAAGCCAAGATGGAGAGGTGGGGTGGTGGGGAGTAAGTTTCAGCTCCAGCTTATGCTGCATCCACGAAACCCTTACCCTGATTCAAGGCTATGTGCACTTGGTCATTTCACCAGCTAACACTGATAGGTCTGGGTCTGCCTAAAGAGGGCGCCTTTCTCAATTTTTCATAGAGGCACCCTAATGAAGCTGGCTCCATATACCTAAATCTCCCTCATAGTTTCCCAATAGTTCATTCCGTGGATATTTATTGAGAGCCTAATATATGAAAACTACCAGGCTAAGCTTTACAAAGTACAAAGGTGAGTACTTAGTGCAGAGCATTTGTGCTCTAGCAGAACTGATAAGGGACTTACACAGGAACGATCCTAATGCCAGCAGAAAGTAAGTTGGTGAAGAAGAATGTTGTCCATGTGTCAGCTAAGGCCTTGCTACCCTTTGAGACTGAGACAAATCCAACTTAGGCTTCTTATTCCACATTGTGTGGAAATGGCAAGGATCTCCCTTCCCCAATATTTAAGTTAATTACTTAAGGCTTATGGATTCAAATTCACTCTGGCTCCCAGTTTCTGCTTCCTTGGAATTTCATCTCCTACTTATCTCATCTCCTAGAATGCTTTTCTTCTTTCTTCTCCCTGCCAACACTTTGCTTGGATTACTTTAAATCCAAACAAAATGAAACACCCCAAGGCATTTATGCATGTGAAAGACAACAGTGTAAACAATTTAAAATTGAATATTGGATATTTGTAACTGAGAGTATTTTACTGGCCACGTTTCTCTGTAAGACCTGCTATATTACGTATTTCCATCTCATTGTCTACCTCCCTCAGTATTTCCCAGCCCTAAATTTCTCCTCATTTCTTTGATAAGTTAATTTAAACCTCTTTTTACTGTCTCCTTCCAAGATATGCCCTTGGTGCCTCACTTTCTATCTATCTCTAAGTTGTGTACCAGGGCATTCTTCTAAACAAAGAGGCAATTGAGGACTAGCAAAAATAAATAAATAAATAAATAAAAATTTTAAAAAATTCTCCTTGTTACAGAATAGTATAAATAAATTTTTATGAATTATTAAAATAGTAAAATTTACTTGGGATGACATTTCAACAGAACTTCGAGGGTTCAAGACGATGACTGTATGACAAGATAGAATGAAAGAGAACTTTTCGTAAAGAATTGATAGTTTCAGCAACAGCACATAAAGCCCTTATGGGAAACAGTCAATAATTTAGTTTAAATGGGGCATAGGTTAACTAACATATGAAGAGACTAGAACAAGATCATTTAGAAAAACCAAATAGAACCAGATCACAGAGGGCAGAATATCTCAGGTCAGGACTTTAAGAGATCTTGGAAGCCTTTAAAGTATTTTGATTAGGGAGTGATAGGATCCAAGTTATGCTTTGAAACTGTGAGTCTGACAAGAGTTAGTGGGATAAGTTTTGCAAAAGGTTAAAATTTGAAGAGGGTAAACTAGTCAGTTAAACCAGCAGAGGGTAATCGAGGCCAGAGTTTTTGAAGTTGCTGGGAAAATGGAGAAGAGAGAATAGTTATCAGAGATATTGCCAATACAGAATCAACAGGACTTGGTAACTGATCATTGATAGATGGTTAAGAGGACACGTAACAGAAGATATCTCAGGTGAAGCAAGTTTGAGAAGTGATTTAAAGAGTTGATTTTTGGATGGCTCTTTTTTGCAGAGTCAAATGGCCATCTTGGTAGAAATGTCCAACAGACAAATGGAGAAGTAGAATTAAAGCTTTGAAGAAAAGTCAGGGTTAGAGATAAAAATGGGAACATCATTCTCATAGTAAAAACAGCATCTTTTTCTTCACCTTAACAGGTAAGTACAGTGTACTGCTTTAACCACTCCAAAAAATCAACAATATCCACTTCCATTTAGGAATACTCTCCAATTCCATTACTCTGAGAGGAAAATATTCAAAATTCATATTTGGCTCTTAAAAATCAGACTGTAGAGAGGATGTAAGCAAAATATTAATCAAATGTTATCAATGGTTAGATTTCCCAGTAGAGAAGAAGAAAGAACACAAGGCCAAAATTGAATTAGACAAAACTTTTCTTCACACCGACAATCTTATGCAATTGTTTTAAGTCTAGGAAATACTTGATGTAGTCCAGATTAAACAAATACTTGCACTGGCTGTGGAAGCACAGACTTTATATATATGTTTTTCCATTTTATTTACTAGAAGAGTTGCTAAAATGCACTCCTAATTATTATCACTCAAATAATCCTTTTGCTTATTAACTTGGCACAGCAAAAGAACATATGAAGCCTAGTGTTTGATAGTGATTACTAAGTCATATCTGGAAGTATGAATTAGGTCCTAGTTCTATCATGAACTAGGTCACTTATTCCACAAACATTTCTTAATAACTATGTGCAAAACACTGTACTAATTACAAGAGAAAGATTCAAAACTAATAGTAGTAATTACCGTAACTATCAAAGAACTTAAACACAAACAATACGGTGAACTTTCCCCAGATAGGGCAAAAGATAGCAAGGGTGCAGAAAAAGAAGGGAAGTGAAGTGAGATATAATGACATCCACGTAAATCCTGCATTTATGAGGACTCCCCAGAAAAATACTTCAGTTGTATCCTGAAGAAATAATTCGAAGTGAAGGCAAAAACATATCATCTTACAAATGTTTTACAGTAACGGCAAAGTGGAAGCAAATTAAACGTACAACTATAAGGGATTACTTAAATTGATTACAACATATCTATATGTTATTAAACAATGAATGAAACTCATGTTTTTGAAGTACAAATGTTGTCATGATATAATGCTAAGTAAAGAAAGTTAGTATAGAGAAAATTTATCATTTAATATCAATTTTGAATGTGTATATATATAAATATATGTATGTCTTCTCAATATACGCTTCTGTAATTTCCATCTTTTCTTCAGGAAATATGTGAGATTTAAAATGTCTTAATTTATCTAAAAAGTATCAGAGTTACACATTTATCCAAAATGTTTATTACACTGAATAAATACATACATCAAGATAAGTCATTTTATGAGGCTTACTCATAGTTCAATGTTTATTCTTTGCAGGTAGGGAAAAACTCACTCCTTTTCTGAAATTGTCATTAATATAACATTAATTTCAGATTTCAAAAAATATATCTAAACATTTTGAATATTTTTATTATATACCATGTAATTAAATAGACAAGGTAGATCTTCCTTTTGGAATTATATGTACATAGAGATAAAATGAATCAATTATTTCTTTTCAATGGAATAATATATTACCAGCTTTACACAAGTTACCTAATCTCCCTAGGCCTCAGTTTTTTCAACTGAAAAGTAGAGTTAGGAGTACATAGAACTGTTCTTGAAACAAAGTGATTGTTTAATGATTATTAGGAATCAGTAATACCATCAGTAGTTTTACTTTTTGGTATCTCCTAATGACTAAAATTGTTTACATGGGTAAAGTAGAAGTTTATTTATACACAAGAATATATTCAGTATGTATTCATTCCCTTCATCATGTTTTCCTTCCAACTGTTTTGATGAATAGCCTCTGAAAATCTTATTTTTATTTTATTTTATTTTTTTGAGACAGAGTTTTGCTCTTGTCACCCAGGCTGGAGTGCAATGGCATGAACTTGGCTCACTGTAATCTCCACCTCCTCGGTTCAAGTGATTCTCCTACCTCAGCCTCCCAAGTAGCTAGGAATACAGTCACTCACCACCATGACTGGGTAATTTTTATATTTTTAGTAGAGCCGGGGTTTCACCATGTTGGCCAGGCTGATCTCAAACTCCTGACTTCAGGTGATCCACCCCACTCAGCCTCCCAAAGTGCTAGGATTAAAGGTATTAGCCACCACTCCTTGCCCAAAAATCTTTCTTGGTACATAGGGTATGTTATTGTATATTAACATATATCTGTTATGTATGCTGTTTACATCTTTATTCTTTTAATGTGATTCTAAAGTTGGTTATAGATGTATGCCATCTATAAAGCAAAGGCTTAAAGAGGATTAATACACGTAAGCAGTGTACATGGTCAATTCAGGTAATCCAGTGAAGGGAAATGGCCATTCCTCTACTGATGGCAACAGATGCCATCCTGAAAATAACTCCTCTGGTCTTCGAAAAGTAGCACATTAAAAGGAGTATATCCTAGATATCCTAGATGACAGGTTGATGGGTGCAGCAAACCGCCATGGCACATATATACCTATGTAACAAAGCTGCACATTCTATGCATGTATCCCAGAACTTAAAGTATCATAAATAAAATAAAATAAAGGAGTATACCCAAGAGTTAGTATGCTAGTAGAACTGTAATTTTTTTAAAGGCAATTTCTGACAAAAACAAACAATAAGGAAAAGATTCCCTATTCAATAAAAGGTACTAGGATAACTGGCTAGCCATATGCAGAAGAATGAAATTAGATCTTTACCTTTCACTATGTACAAAAAGTAACTCAGAGTGGGTATAAGATTTAAATGTAATACCTCAAACTATAAAAATTCTAAAGGAAAACCTAGGAAATACCCTTCTCAACATCAGCCTTGGCAAAGAATGTATGGCCAAGTCCCCAAAAGTAATTGCAACAAAAACAAAAGTTGGCAAATGGGACCTAAAGAACTTCTGCACAACAAAAGAAACTATGGACAGAGTAAGCACAGTATGGGAGAAAATACTTACAAACAATGAATCTCACAAAGGTCTAATGTCTAGAATCTATATGGAACATAAACAATTAAACAAAAGACAAAAAAAACACAAATAACCCCATTATAAATGGGCAAAAGACACAAACAAGTGTTTCTTAAAAGAAGACATACAAGCAGCCAACAAACATGAAAAAATGCTCTACTTCACTAATCATCAGAGAAATGCAAATGAAAACCACAATGAGATACCATTTCACATCACTCAGAATGGTGATTATTAAAAGTCAAAAAACACCAAATGCTGGTGAGGCTATGGAGAAATGGGAATGCTTATACACTGTTGGTGGGAATGTTAATTAGTTCAGCCACTGTAGAAAGCATTTTGGAGATTTCTCAAAGAACTTAAAACAGAGCTACCATTCAACCCAGCAAACCCATTACTGGTATACACCCAAAGGAATATAGATCATTATACCAAAAAGACACATGCACTCATACGTTCATCGCAACACAATTCATAATGGCAAAGACATGGTACCTCTCAACCGTGAATTGGATAAAGAAATTGTGATACATATATACTGTGAAATATTAAACAGCCATAAAAAAGAATGAAATCATGTCCTTTGCAGCAACGTGGTTAAAGCTAGAGATCATTATCCTAAGCAAATTAATGGAGGAACAGAAAACTAAATCCTGTGTGTTCGTTTATAAGTGGGAGCTAAACATTGAGCATGCAGGGACATAAACATGGAAAAAAATAGACATAGCAGATGATTAGAGGGAGGAGGGAAAGAGGAGGGAGTGGGTTGAAAAACTACCTATTAGGTACTCTGCTCACCCCCGGGTCCAATATATTCATGTAATAAATCTAAACATTTGCCCCCTGTGTCTAAAATCAAAGCTGAATATTTTTAAAAGGCAATTTCTTTAATTTGAATAATGATGCACATACTTCTCAATAATATCTTTCAACTATCAAAGTTTTTTTTTTTTTCTCCCTAGGGGTAGTCAATGAAGAATAATATGCCTGCAAATGAAAGCAGAAAGAAACTTAAATTTTATCTACTAGTCTATTAAACATCTCTAAAACATTGATCCACCCAAAAACAAGTTAACTAGAATAGGAATGTGTTTCCTAGTTGAACGTCGTCACCATTTATCTACGGCACATATTTATTTCTCAGGTCAGTCTGCAAACCTTGGTAGATTTCCATTCATTAAATGCTCTTGGGAAATACGTAGATTAAAACCAAAGTCTGTACTTGGTTATAAAAATCACTAGGAAGTTTTCAACTTGTCTTGGTTTTCAGTTTTCTTACTGAAAAAAGGAAATCCTTTGCATCCATGAAGTGTTTTTATAAGAATAAAATGAGATAATGCATATTAATATCAAGGTTATTGACTAACAGTCCTCAGTAAATATTCACTTCCATTTCATTTGTTCTTTTCCTTCATTCTTCCCTTCCTATCTCCTTTCCTTCCCTCCTTCCCTCTCCTCTTCCCTTTCTTCCTTTTCTTTCTTCTACATTAATTCTTCCTAATTGTAAATGTATTCTAAGACAATTAGTATGTATGTTTGACTTCATTTAAATGTCACTTTTGGGGAAATGTTAAATGTGACTTTTGGGGAAAAGTCCTTTGAATCAGAATGTGTTAACTTCTTCTTTGTGATATTTTTGTCATTCTTTTGTATTTTATTCATGTCTAATAGAGTTATTGACAAGTTTCTTTAGGAAATGTTATCAGTGGCTCTCAGCTAAAATTTTAACATGCATTTATTGAACACCAGTCCTGTATTAGTCCACTGAAAGAGAGAGACACATCAAGAATGCGTATGATAAGGTATAATATCGTAGATGCATATGTGAGGTTAGTTGGTCATTGGGTGAGATAATGCTATCAGAACTGTCTCCTGGGTTGAGTTCTTCCATGTTAGGCCATTTAAATATCTTTTTCCTTCTGAGCTAACCTGCCACAGAATTGTATGCTATTTTAAATAATTCAATTTTGTGATAAGAGTATTTAAAGAAAAAGAGGTATGCAATGAGATAGGATAGCTTGATTCAAATCTCGTGTAGGAAAATAGGAATAATATACTTTGATGAATTATCCTAGCTCTGCCACTTGCAAGCTGTGTGACTTTAGAAATGGCTTTTTCTTCTGTCCTTATTTTTCTTATTTATAAAATAGGAATAATAACAGCAGTTTTCAGATTTATTACGAAGATTAAATAAAGTAATATAATTCTTGCCACATATTAAATGTTCAATAAATATTTAATTATTATTAATATTATGATTGTTTGACTTCATTTTCTGTCACCTCGTTAGATAAGATGATTCCCCCATACAAATTTGACAAAGCAGGAAACTTCTATAGTTTTTCCCTAGAATCTAAACATGTAATTATAGATCATATTCATTGAACTTTTACTATGTAGCAGACCCCATCCTAAACACTTACCTATATCAGTTCATTTAATATTCACAGTAACTTTGTGAATTAGGCATAACTGTCCTTCCCACCTCACAGATAAAGAAAATGAAATACAAAGAAATCAAGTAATTACAGGAGCCAGGCTGTGAACTCAAGCTCAAGCCAGTACTTAACCACTGTATTATATTGACTTTGAACAGGCAGGGAGGTTTGGGGTTTTTAAAAATTTATCATTTTTCTCAATTGTGGATTATATGTGTCTGAATCTTGGCCAGCTGAAGTATGTCTTTGACTCATGACATTCAGTAAAGACGTAAATTCTAAGTTAACTTATATCTAATAAAGTATTTCTTGTTTTTATACATAATAACAATTTGACTCAATATAAAGTACTTGGGTTAAAATATTCATTGAAAATTACATATATTTGCAAATAATATGACACATTTGAAGCATTGTCTTCTAACATTTTAAAGTTATAGAAGAAAAGAATTTTGACAGTTTGATGTTTGTTTCTTTGTTGATATCCTGAATTTCTATGAAAACGCTTTTAGGCTTTTTAAAAACTTTGATAACTTAAAAATTTTATTAGAACTTATCTCTGATTGATTCTGTGTGTTTGTTTTTTTGTTTGTTGTTTTTTTTTTTTTTTGTAAAATGCATACTCAAAGCTCTCTTCAACTCAGAAATATGTCTTCAGATGAGCTACATTATTGCATCTTTTAGTTTTCTTCCATGTGTTATGGTTTTATTTTGCCCTACTTTATCAAAAACAACTGAAAATTTTCCTTGAACTTAGGTTTTCTGTTTGTTAGGGTGATTTTGAAACAGTTTCTAAGGTGTTGACTTCACTGATTTGAGCTTTTGTTATGTTAATTTTATGTCCTCTGAAGCAGATTTTTAGTTGTTGTAATTTGGGGTTTTTAGTGGTTTGTTGTTGTTGTTGTTGTTTACATCTCCACTTCTATGTCTTTTTTAATAGCCTATTGTTTCCTTGTCTCCTTTTTGCTGTCTCATAGAATTCATGAATTCTTGTATTAGATTATCACTTTTAGAAGTAATTTTCTACTGTTTCGTTAAATAAATAAGTTTTAGATGGTTGATTTTTTTTTATAATCTTTTGGATGATGGACTCTTTCTTTGGTTTTGCAGAATTTTTTCACAAGTCAAGACCAAGTTTCTTTCTGGTTATTCATCTTTAAACAGAGGTTATTTAGAACCCACTATTTTTGAAAAGATGCTATTTTCAGCTCTACTGTGAAGGGCTGTCATAGTGTTTCTGCAGATATACAGATGATAAGGCTTATGCTCTTTTATTTAATATGTAAATTATGGTGATAAACCCATAGCACTAGCCTGGAGAATGAGCAAGAACACTCATGCTCAAATTTGCATAATATATATTAAGTTTCTAGACAAAAATAATAAATGAGTCTAGAATTTCTAGTTAAGAACTGAACACATGGCAACTCCACATACCCTTCAGTTTTAAAATTGGATAGAATAAGTACCTAACTCCTAGTCCAATTTCTTGTATCTCACAAACACTCATCTAGTGGTTTCTACTTGAGAGAAATACTGATTTTCTTTTACACCTTATTACATTCTCATAACACACCATGCTTTTATCTATCATGACACTAATCAAAATAGTAATTTAAAAGGCAATGTTGTAATTAGTAGTTGGATATCTTTCTCCTGCTTTAGAATGTAAACTCTATTATAAAGTCTGGATCTTTGTTGGTTTTGCTTTCTTATTAATTTTCTATACTTTTCTTGACCTCAGGGGCAAAAGTATGACATCAGACTCCTTATTCTGATGGCTCACTATCAAAGTTGGTCAATTTTATTTACCCATCCATCCATCCATTTATTTATTCTCTTTTTTCTTCATTCCCCATTCCCATTTCTCTCCCCTAATAGACAATATTCCAATATGTTTTATTTGCATACCTTTTTATAAAACATATAACTCATTCTGTATCTTATTTTTATTCAGCATTGTTTTAAAATTTCGTCCATGTTGCTGGATGTCTATTATCTTTGCTTCTATCTGATTTACAGTCTTATATAATATGAAACTATTACATTTACCTAGCAACCTCTAACTCTTCAATAACACAAACAATCTACTAATGAACTTCTGTGCATATGAATCCTTTCATATTTGAGGAAAAGTTTATATGGCATATATGCTCAGGAGTGGCTTTGATGGTCATAGTCTGTGCATGTTCTGAATTTGCCAGATCATTCTCCATGATGGTTGTCTCAGTCTATAACATCTTCAGGAATTTGATGAGGGCACCTGTAACCCTGCCAACACTTGGCACGATTCAGCGTTTTCATTTTTGTTAGTACCATGAGTGAAAAGTGATGTCAGTGTTTTAGTTTCTGTTTCTCTAATGATATGAATTTGGGCATGATTTCATTATAAATGGTTTTAGAGGGAGGAATGGGTTGAGGAGGAGGAGTGGTTCCTTTCATTTATTGAATGTCCTTTATCTTTTGCTTATTTTTTTAATCGAGTTGCTATCTTCTTGTTAATTAATAGGACTTGCTTAATAATCTAATTATAAATCTCTTGTCAGTTTTAGACACTACAAATTAAATTTTCTCTACCAAGCTATCATCTGATTTTTGTGAACTTTTTCCATTCAATCTTCAGTGAATAAAAATCTTTAATTCTTATTTTACAAAATCCATTCTTTCTTTGTCTCAATGATTTTGCTTTTTGGATTTTGTTTGGAAGGTATTTTCTTATATCTATATCACACAAACTTACTGTTTCATTTATAGTTTTGCATTGACAGTATAGTAATTAAGACAAGGGATACTGAAATCACACTATTTAGATTTACAGTCTTGGCTCCTTCACTTACTAATCCAGTGAATTTGGATAACTTAATATTTAAATAACTTTTCCTTTGTCTGTAGAATGGGGTTGGTAGTACTAATGAATGCAATAGGATTATGGTAAGAACTGAATGAGCTAATACGTAAAAAACACTTAGTACTAAGTGCCTGACTGTACATACTGAGCATTGTGTAAATGTTGCTGTTATAATAAATATGTATATTTCAGTAAGAATTCAGTTTTATTTTTTGCATGTTATGAATCATTTTCAATACCATATACTAAGCGACTCATTCATTTCCTATTGCTTTTTGATACCAGGTTCTTAGTTATTGACCTCCAAGATTGGTTTGGTGTGTTAATTTGCTTAGGATAATGGCCTCCAGCTTCATCTGTGTTATTGCAAAGGACATGGTTTTTCATTTTTTATGGCTATGTAGTATTCCATGGTATATATGTACCACTTTTTCTTTATCCAATCCACTGTTAATGGGGCATCTGTGCTGATCCCATGTTTTTGCCGTTGTGGATAGTGCCACAGTGAATATGCAAGTGCATGTGTCTTTTTGGTAGGATGATTTGTTTCCATTTAGTAGGATGATTTGTTTTCATTTCATATCCAATCAAATAATGGGATTGCTGAGTCATATAGCAGTTCTGCTTCAAGTTCTTTGAGAAATCTCCAAACTGCTTTCCATAGTGGCAAGATGAATTTACATTCCCACCAACAGTGTATAAGCATTCCCTTTTCTCCACTGCCTAACCAACATCTATTGTTTTTTTTACTTTAATAATTGCCATTCTGACTAGTGTGAGATGGTATCTCACTGTGGTTTTGATTTGCCTTTCTCTTATGTTAGTGATAATAGCATTTTTTCGTGTGTTTATTGGCCACCTGTATGTCTTCTTTTAAGAAGTGTCTGTTCATGTCTTTTGTCCATTTTTTAATGGGGTTATTTGTTTTTTGTTTATTTGTTTGTTTTATTTTGTTTTGCTTGTTCAATTATTTAAGTTCCTTATAGATTTGGATATTAGATCTTTGTCAGATGCACAGTTTGTGAATATTTTCTCCCGTTCTGCAGGTTGTCTGTTTACTCTGTTGATAGTTTCTTTTGCTGTGCAGAAGCTCTTTAGTTTAATAGGTCTAATTTGTCATGTTTTGGTTTTGTTGCAATTGTTTTTAAGGACTTAGTAATAAATTCTTTTCCAAGGCTGATATTGAGAAGGGTATTTCCTGGTTTTTTTTCTAGGATTCTTATAGTTTGAGGTCTTACATTTAAATCATTAATCCATCTTGAGTTAATTTTTGTATACAGTGAAAGGTAGGAGTCTAGTTTCATTCTTCTGGATATGGCTGGCCAGTTGTCTTAGTACCATTTATTAAAGAAGGAGTCCTTTCCCCATTGCTCATTTTTTGACAACTTTGTTGAATATCAGATGGATGTAGGTATGTGGCTTTATTTCTGTTTTTTGTTTGTTTGTTTGTTTTTTCTCTTCCATTGCTCTATGTGTCTGTTTTTGTGCCAGTACCATGCTGTTTTGGTTACTGTAGACTTATAGTGTAGTTTGAAGTCAGGTAATGTGATGCCTCTGGTTTAGTTCTTTTTGCTTAGGATTGCTTTGGCTATTTGGGATCTTTGTTTTTCAGTATGAAAATCAGCAGTCCCTTTTTTTCCAATTCTGTGAAAAATGATGTTGGAAATTTGATAGGAATAGCATAGAATCTGTAGATTGCTTTTAATGATATTGATTCTTCCAATCCATATGCATGGACTGTTATTTGTGTCATTTATGATGTCTTTTAGCAGTATTTTGAAGTTCTTCAAAAGATCTTTCACCTCCTTGGTTATATGTATCCTTAGGTATTTTTGTGTATGTGTAGCTATTGTAAATGGGATTGTATTCTTGATTTATCTTAGCTTGAGCACTACTGGTGTATAGAAATGTTGCTGATTGAGAAATGCAAATCAAAACCACAATAAGATACCATCTCACACCAGTTAGAATGGCAATCATTAAAAAGTCAGGAAACAACAGGTGCTGGAGACGATGTGGAGAACTAGGAATGCTTTTACACTGTTGGTGGGACTGTAAACTAGTTCAACCATTGTGGAAGACAGTGTGGCAATTCCTCAAGGATCTAGAACTAGAAATATCGTTTGACCCAGCCATCCCATTACTGGGTATATACCCAAAGGATTATAAATCATGCTGCTATAAAGACACATGCACACATATGTTTATTGTGGCACTATTCACAATAGCAAGGAGTTGGAACCAACCCAAATGTCCATCAATGATAGACTGGATTAAGAAAATGTGGCACATATACACCATGGAATACTATGCAGCCATAAAAAAGGATGAGTTCATGTCCTTTGTAGGGACATGGATGAAGCTGGAAACCATCATTCTTAGCAAACTATTGCAAGGACAAAAAACCAAATACCACATGTTCTCACTCATAGGTGGGAATTGAACAATAAGAACACTTGGACACAGGAAGGGGAACATCACACACTGGGGCCTGTTGTAGGGTGGGGGGAGGGGGGAGGGATAGCGTTGGGAGATATACCTAATGTAAATGACGAGTTAATGGGTGCAGCACACCAATATGGCACATGTGTACATATGTAACAAACCTGCATGTTGTGCACATGTACCCTAGAACTTAAAGTGTAATAATAAAAAAAGAAATGTTGCTGATTTCTGTACATTGATTTTGTATTCTGAAACCTTGCTAAAATTTTTTATCAGTTCTCATAGTCTTTTGTCAGAGTCCTTAGGGTTTTCTAACTATAGGATCATATTGTCAGTGAAGAGAAATAATTTGACTTCTTTTCCTATTTGAATGCCTTTTATTTCTTTCTCTTGCCTAATTGCTCTGGCTAGAACTTCTAATGCTTTGTTAGATAGAGATGGTGAGAATGGGCATCCTTGTTTTGTTCCAGTTCTCAAGGGGAATGCTTCCAGTTTTTGCCCATTTGGTGTAATGTTAGCTGTAGGCTTGTCATAGATGACAATTACTATTTTAAGGAATCTTCCTTACTTTAAACCAACAACAGTAAAAAAGACAAGGGCATTACATAATGGTAAAGGATTCATATCAACAAGAAGACTTAACCATCCTAAATATATACACATCTAACATTGGAGCTCCCAGATTCATAAAATAAGTATTTCTAGAAGTACAAGAAGACTTAGACAGCCACACAATAAGAGTGGAGGACTTCAGCACTTCACTGACAGATCACTGAGGCAGAAAACTAACAAATTCTTTTTTTTTTTTTTCTTTTTTTTTTCCTGAAACAGAGTATTGCTCTGTCACCCAGGCTGGAGTGCAGTAGCATGATCTCGGCTCACTGTAACCTCCACCTCCCGGGTTCAAGTGATTCTCCTGCCTCAGCCTCTCTAGAAGCTGAGATTATAGGCATGTGCCACCACAACTGGCTATTTCTTTTTTTTTAAATTATTTTTAGTAGATAAGGGGTTTCACCATGTTAGCCAGGCTGGTCTCGAACTCCTGACCTCAGGTGATCTGCCTGCCTCGGCCTCTCAAACTGCTGGGATTACAGACATGAACTACTGTGCCCAGCCTAACAAAGAAATCCTGAACTTAAAGTTGACACTTGACCAACTGGACTTATAGACATCTACATGCACCCATCAACCACAGAATATATATTCTCATCTTCACAAGGAACATACCCCAAGATCAACCACATGCTTGGTTGTAAAGTAAGTCTCAATAAACTTTTTTAAAAATCAAAACTATACCATCCATACTCTTGGACAACAGTGGAATAAGAATAGAAATCAATACCAAGAAGTTTTCTCAAAACCACACAATTATATGCAAATGAATTTCTCCTGAATGACTTTTGGATAAACAATGAAATCAAGGTAGAAATAAAATAAAATTATTTGAAGTAAGTGAAAACAGAGGCACAACAAAACAAAATCTCTGGGATGCAGCAAAAGCAGTGTCAAGAGGAAAGTTTATAGCACTAAATGTCTACTTCAAAAAGTCAGAGAGATCTTAAATTAATGATTTAGCATCACATCTGGAGGAACTAGAAAAACAAGACAAAACTAACTCCAAACTAGCAGAATAAAAGAAATAACTAAAATCAGAGCTAAACTGAACAAAATTGAGACCAAAAATACATACAAAGAATCAATGAAACCAAAAATAGGTTCATTAAAAGGATAAACAAGATCGATAGGTCACTAACTAGATTAACAAAGACAAAAAGAGAGAAGGTCTAAATAAGCACGATCAGAAACAACAACAGTGACATTACAACTGATCCCACAGAAATAGAAAATATCCTCAGAAACTATTATGAACACCTCTGTGGACATCCAGTAGAAAATAGGGAGGAAATTTATAAATTCCTGGAAGCACACAATCTCCCAAGATTGAATTAGAAAGAAGTTGAAACACTGAACAGACCAATATCAAGTTCCAAAATTGAATCAGTAATTAAAAAAACCTATCAACCAAAAACAGCCCTGAACCAGATAGATTCACAGCCAAATTCTACCAGATGTACAAAGAAGAGCTAGTACCAATTCTACTGAAACAATTCCAAAAAATAAAATCAAGGAGGAGGGACTCCTCTGTGACTCATTCTATGAAGCCAGCATCACTCTGATATGAAAACATGGCAAAGAAACAACGAAAAAGAAAACTACAGGCCAATATCCCTGATAAACATAAACACAAAAATCCTCAACAAAACACAAGCAAACCACATTCAACAGCACATCAAAAACTTAATTTAGGCTGGGTGCAGTGGCTCATGCCTGTAATCCCAGCACTTTGGAAGACTGAGGCAGGAGGACCCATTGAACCCAGGAGTTTGGGACCAGCCTGGGCAACATAGGGAGACCCCATCTCTCCAAAAAATAATTAGCCAGGTATAGTGGTGTGTGCCTGTAGTCCCACCTACTCAGAAGGCTGAGGTGGGAGGATGGTTTGAGCCCAGGAGGCTGAGGCTGCAGTGAGCCATGATCATACCACTGCACTTCAGTCTGGGCAACAGTGCAAGACCACGTCTCAAAAAAAAAAAAGTTAATTGTGATCATGTAGGCGTTATTTCTGGGATTCAAGTTTGTTCAACATATTCAAATCAATAAATGTGATTCACTACATAAACAGAATTAAAAAACAAAAACCATATGATCATCTCAGTAGACATGGAAAAAGTTTTCGATACAATCCAACATCCCTTCATGTTTTGTTTATATGTTTTTTTCTGTGAAATATAACACATACAAAATGCATAAAACATGTGTAAATGTAATTCCATGAATAACTGTATGTGAACACCCATATCACCACCCAGTTGAAAATTAAACCTTACTATAATAATACCTAAAAGCCTCCCATGTATTACTTCCTGATTCCAAACCACTAATGTCCTCCGAAAAGTAACTATATCCTAGCTTTTCTGATAATCATTTCCTTGTTTCTCTTCACTTTCATCAAGTATTCACAAATTACATATCTCAGTTTTCTTTTTTGTACTGTAAATGAATGGAATCATATTTTATGCATTTCCTATATCTAGCTTCTATCATTCGACATTATGACAGTAAGATTACCATGTAAATGTAGTTATAGTTTATTCATTTTCATTGATATCTAGTATTCCATTGTATATTTTACATATTTTACTCTTGGTGGACATTTATTGTTTCTAGCTCAAGTCTATTACAAACAGTGCTGCTGGGAAATCTTTTGTGTATATCCTGATGTATATGTCCATCATTTCCTAAGAGCTGCATTGCTGGTTAATGGAGTATTCATATCACTTCAGTGTTACCAGATGATTCCATACTGCTTTCAAGAAATGCTTGTAACAGTTTTTCAAAGCTTTACCTTTGGTAGCTTGAGTCCTAAAATGTAATGCATGTGGATTAACCAGTTTCTTTTCTTCATCCTAATCAAATTCCCCGTAGAAGAGATAAATTTTCTCTTCAGCCCTCCTTGACTCAGCTAATTTGTTATTTTAGAATATGGTAATTTTAGAACCCCACATTCAGATATCAGTTAAAGAAACAAATTTCTAATTAAGTGACAAATCAACTTTTAAAATGGGCACCCTTGATACAGAGCTTAAATGATGTCCTAAGAGCTCTCTCTCTCTCTCTCTTTCTTTCTCTCTTCTTCTCTTCCTCCTGTTTTTATTCCCTCCCCCGTGTCTTATCTTTAGTCATTTGGTAGGGAAGATGACATCCAAAGTACCCTCTTCCCACCTTCCAATCCATGTGAAAAGAGACAATCTGTCCTGCATGTTTTCATAGGAAAGTCCCAAGGTGGCACATATTAGCCTCACTGAATCATGTGCCTTCTCTGTCAGGGTTGTTCAGAGGGCAGAGCACCTAGACTGACCACCTCATCAAAACCACACAGAGTGGTTCTGCAAAGGAAATGATGCCCATGTGTGTATATGACTTGTTCTCACCAAGTAATTATTTGTTCACTTATATCTTACCTTCCTTGAAGGAGTCTTTCATATCTTTGTTCCCATTGTCCAACAGGATGGTTAGCACATAAAAGGAGCTAAATAAAAGTTTGTTAAATGAATTAGAAAGAAGAAATGGCTCTTTTTACATACTCCAATGTAAAAGATACTTTATGAGAACCGATGTTGACATAAAGGGGAGATGATTTAAAAATACATAAAATGACATCGCATTGACTGGATTTTTCCACATACAGTAAATTTCATATATATTCCTATATAATTATTGCTGCAGAATACATACTTTTTCTTATTTTGCTTTGTTTGGAAGCACGGTTTTCATGCTGTCATGGTGAGTGAATGTTTTCTAAACTGTCACATGGGGTACTTAGAGAAATGGAAACTGCAGTCCTGGATTCTGTGTTTCAAACAGCGCCAGATGCTGTGAAGTCATATGCAGATGTCTTTACATCGACAAAATTATAGTAACAGTTGGGCTTCTTTGTCTGAATATTTCTGCTTAGAAGGGTTAAGTAGCCTAGCAGGCAGTGGAAACTAAAACCTTCTGTTCAGCTATGGGGCACAAATGATGAAATCAGCCACAGTGGTTGCTTAGTTAATGTCCTCAACCTTGATGCAGAAGGGCTGCCTTGATGAATGTAAAACATGTGCCTGGTGGAAGTCAGAGCACAGGGCATGCTTACTGTTGACTACTAGAGACAGTGATACTTGCAGGTGCAAGGCTGATTCTGACCTAGTTGAAAGAATTACAGAACTAGGCCAAACGGGAGGAGTATTCCAGGATCAAGGTCAGTCATTTCCCAACATGTTCTGCAACTGAAATGACCGTGATGACACTGGAAAAGAATGTAAGACCTCAAGTGGCCTTTGGCTTGATTTTCTTGCAACTTTTGTTTCTAATTCAATCCACAAAGATACTGTTGTGTTTTATGTACATCTGCCCTTTGTCCCTGAAACAGCCTTTCTTTTCATTGTCCACCTGGAAAGCTCGCAGTCATATATCAAATATAAGCTTGCAATGTATCTCCTCTCTGAAGTCTTTCCCTGTCACGCTAGGCAACTTAGGTGTTCCTTCCACTCTGGATTTTACTGAACCTTATGCATGTCTTTTTGGCAGCTGGTATTTCATTATATTATATACTACTTATTATATATTAATTGTAATTGATTGTTGATATTTGACTCTCTAGTGGACGATGAGTGCCTTAAAGCAATAGAATTTTTCTTTTCGTCTTTGTACTGCAATCCCAGGAACAAGATAAAACTTTATAAATATTACTGAATAGATTTATTAATGATTTCATATAGTACTTTGGAGTTTTCCAAGTGCTTTCTTATCCAGTACCTCATTTAATAACTCAACAATGCTGTGTGATACACAAATCACATATAATTATCACCATTTTACTGATTAGGAAACTGAATCATCAAAATGACACATAATTTGCTAGCTTCAATAGTTTATGAATGTCAAAATTAAGCTAGAAAGCAGGTCTCTGGCTTCAGCCAGAGTCTATGTTGAGCCTTTAGTTTCCCACAGACTAAAGAGTCACTGCCTCAGGGCTAACAGATCTTTAAAATGGAGCTAGGGCAGCTAGAATGCTTTCTTCAATACTTCAATATGTGATCTTCAGCTCTGTTTTTAATACACGACATCTTCTTCTATCTTCTAACTGCACTTTGAACCTTGGATATCAGATTTCTGGGTACCCATGTCAGAATGTGGCCTGGATTTCTTTTACTGATCCTGCTGCCTATGCAAAGCCCAGTGTCCTAGTACACATCCCTGTTACTGGGACCACCTCTCTCTCTGAATATACCAGAGGTTCCTAAGTATGGCAGCCCAGTGATCCTACCATTACACTGCAGCTCCACACATTTCTAACTGTATCATGAATTAGCAATCATGATAACTAATGATAATAACTAATATTTCTCAGTGTTTGCCTTGTTCCACACACAGTGTTCAATACGTACTACCTTATCTGTTCCTGAGGACAAAACTCATGACCTAGAACTAATACTATCACCATTGTACAAAGAAGGAAATTGAGGCTTAGAGAAGTTATGTGACATGCCCCAGGTGACACAGCTAGTAAATTTCCAAGGAAATATGAACTAAAAGGCATCTAATTTCTGAAAGCATTCCTTTTAACCCTACAATATTGGTAAATTTCTGTAAAATCAACCATTATACTGGGTAAATAAATGAACGTGTGCATAATGTGACTGGGGAAAGAAAGATGATGTTGTACACTTGTCACCTGATAGGTGAGGTACTCGATAAATACTGCTGGAATAACATTTTCATGCCCAAGCTCTAATTTAGTTAATGTTATAAAACTGAGAATGTTTTAGCAGCTCCATCTACATGCCCTGGAGGAAAATATTTGTTTTTAAATATTCTAAAGCACTCAAAAGTTTTCAAGATCATGAAACTTTATCCATTTGGCTTAGTGGAGGATTTGATAAGAAATATAGCTGCTTTCCAAAGGAAATACTCAATGATTCTTTCATTAAAATTAATTCCCAACTTACTGCACCTAAATATAGACTTTATTTTAAACAACTACTAAATGCAAATGGTTAAAATCATGTTAATCTTCTAACATAGCATCTGATACTTGTACTTGTGATGTTTCAAGACTTTGGATGAAGCCCAAAATGCCTACCATGGTGATTCTCAAGGCTTTTGATTTCTGATCGCTGCTCTCCTCCTCTCCCTCTTTCTCCATTTGAGCTCTTCAAATTCTCCAAAATGTTACACTCCATGTTTTGCCCAGGACTTACATGTATTGTTTCTTCTTCCCCCACTATTTTCCTTGCTCTCCTCGACTCATATATCAAATCTTGAAGTAAAAGTCCATTTCTCAGGGATCCCTTCTCCTGAGCCCTCACTGTAAGTTTTTTCCCCATTACATGTTTCCGTAGCATCTGCTGTTCTTCTAAACACTCATAGCACCCATAAAAACTTTTCCGGGGTTCATCTTCTGGCATCTTTCACCATGTCTTGCACGTGATGGCTGCTCAATGAATATTTGATAAATGAATGAATGAAGGCATTCCTGTGCTAAAGCAGGTGTTGTGTCAATAGCCATTGTCACAACAAGATAATATGAAAGCAAGTATGTCTTGACTTAGTGAGTGTGTTGGGCATTTGGAATCAGATATGTGCTTCCTTGAGGACCTGTCTCAGTTGCCGTGATCATATAAGGTACATTGGGCTGAAAGTGATAAGAAACTCAACTCTAACTAACTTAAAACAAAATTCATTGGCTCACATAGTAGGAAGACTAGAAGGAGGTGTGGACTTTCAGGGAATTTGATCAAGTGGCTGATCCCTAAGATCTTACCTCTCAGACAATATCTCCAGTCCTTTTCCATTGTGGTTGTGTGATGATGTCAGTAGCAGTTAAGACTGCATGCTTCTTCAGGCATGTCCAGTGAGAGACGCTGAGAGACACTTTCTCTTCTGAATCTCTTATAAAAGTTTGGAAAAAAAGAAAAACACTTGTTTGAGAAATAACTAGGCTCCATTCCTTCTGTACCTTATTGGCTCAAATCCAGCTACGTGTCTGTTTCTCAAATATTTACTATCATTTAGGAAGGCTCAGTGGCTCAGGCCTTGGTTTCTGAGTCAGTCATCGACATGGATAATGGGTTTACCATGATTGGTTTCCTTGGTCTGCTCCTGGGCCATCACATTGCTGAATTCTAAATGGCTAGAGATTAGGGCAAAATGTCTACTACTATCATCTTCTCAAAACTGTACCAATATTATGCTCATCACTTTGATTTTTTTTTGAAAAGGCTAAACATCAAAGTTCAGTCAGATGCTATATCAAAATCAAAATTCATTCTGGGAGGAAAGTAGAAATTATTCTTATGAGGGAGAAGTGTATGGAACATTTGTGTCCCCACATCTTCCGTGTTCAGGCAGAGAGAGAAGTGGCAAGCAGGACACAAGGAAGCAAATGAGGCATCATGAGTCTCCAGATACATAACTTCTGTTTTGAGAGCAAATTCTGGCACCCGTCTCATATTTAAAAGCACACATTTAGCACCTGCAAGATGGAGGGATCTTGACCAGTCACTTGGGGTACTGGAATTAAAATAAAGATATTTAAAGTTTCATTTACAGAACAAATGATTAGCATTACATTTGAAGGAGCATATAATGAATGGTTCTTCCCCTGCTAAGGTATTACTTTTCATCACTTCTTTTTGTGATCTTCTGAAGATCTAAATGCACTCTAAGGTAAAGAATGGTCTTCTTTTTCTGAGAATGATATATATATATATTTTTTCATTTGGGACTATAGCTTTCCTTTCTGTTTTGTCCTCCATATGTCCTCATAAATATAATTCTGGCACTGGAATTCAGACAGCACTTCCCAGCACTTGCATACTCAGCATTAGGCCACTAAGATATGAGATCATGTAAGCTCTGTGCCATTTAATCACTTTATATTCCTTTAACAAATGAGTATTGAGTGCCTACTATGTGTGAGACACTGTGCCAGGTGCTTTGAGCTGCAGATGAGATATACATCTTGTCTTTGAAGAGCTTATAATAGCATCAGGAGCAAAACTGACTAAAGATACAAGGAATTGTGCAATAAATGCAAATCGTATGGTGCCCCAAAATAAGTACTAAAGACAGTGATTTGATGAGAGGTTGCTTGCATGGTTGAGAAGTGCTTCAGGACAGAATACTTGAACTAGGACTTATAGTGGACAGGGTTTGATTTCGGCTGAGCAGAGTCAGCATTTCAAAAACAGAACAGAAGGAAACATTAAAGAAAGTAGGCTTGAGTAAGGTATTCAGTAAGGAAATACTGAATGTAGAAAGGCTAGAAAAAAAATGAAGATCCCTGCTGTGGAATAAAGCATTCTCAACTTGGAAAGAAACTCTAAACCAGATTACAGAGGGCCTAGAACACTCTATTTTAAAAATTTGAATGTTTTCCTGGAGGAGTAGGGAGCCCCAGAAAATATGGGGACTATATTTAGATAATAAAAGGATGAAAGTTACGTGAAAGTTATATGAAAGGAAAATCCCTGTTTGTGATGAAACCTAGCTGGGAGAGAGTCAAGATTCATCTATTGTCATAGTGCAGCTTTGTCAAGGAAAGGATTTGACTATTGATGTAGTAAAGGGACTAGTCAGTGGTAAAGAAAGAAAAGAATCTCACAACAGGATTTAAATAGTTAGCTTACATCACCGAGTTATCCTTATTGTCATTAATGCAGGGACATGAAAGTGGGTGTCAAAGGAATTCCCAAGCCTGGCTTCACATTAGAATCATCTGCAGAGTTTTGAAAGATAGCAATGTTTAGGCTTCCCAAATAATTAGTCTTGAGTGGGGCCTGGGTAATTGGTAGTTTATAAAAGCAAACTGCATCAAGGGTTAAGATACACTGAGACAGATGATGGTGGGTTCAGTTTCTGTGAAAATCCTCTCCTATTGCAGATATATTTTATCGGGATTTTTTAGAGGTAGGGAGGCAGGAACAGAAGGAAAGAAATACTCTGCTTCTGTCATGGTTGGTGGAGTTCAGGAGCTTGATAACTGCTCCCCTATTGTGAAGCATGTTACATAGCTCCAATCCTTGATCCTGACTTTTAAAAATACAATCCAGCACAAGCAGTGTGCTGTTGTTTTTCAAAGAAATTTGCATATAGCCCACTAGTCACTTCTATATTCTAAACTTACAGAACAGTTTCTCACTCAGAGGATTGTTCATTTGCTTCTTCTTTGTTAAAAAAAAAAAAAAAGAAAGAAAGAAGGAAAAAGAAAAACAGATTATGTATTCATTTGTTTACAGGAAAAAAGAAAATGTAAAATTATAGTCATCAGGTGTATTAAACATGAATAACGTTAAGTATTAGTCCAAAGTGTATGGTTTTTATTTTTCTTTTTTCTTTCTTTGAAGAAAAATCATCTTGTGCTTTATATGGATAAACATCAGGAGGTGATAGACTTTATTCATGGCTGTTTCTCTGCATAAATGCTGTATTCTTCAAGAAAAACATTTATAATCAAGAGCTTTATCCCTTTTACTCTCCTCACACTCTTTGTTCACGCTGGGAGGTCAGCACCTTATGTTTCTGACATTGTAATTTATTGCTGCTGGAAAGATTGAGCATTTGTATAGGATTTCCACCATAATTCAGCTTTGTTGCAAAGTCTTACCAAGTATAACTTCTTAAGAATACTTTCTAAAGGATACTTGATGGAATTCAAAAACGGCCAGATATATTTGGACTCAGCAAATGGGTATAAATATAAATAGTATGGAGACAGATTTAATGTAAAATAAGGTGTGTGTATATGCATAGATATGCAAATGAATGCTATATGTAGGTCTAAGGCATGAGTTTCTTTTCTTCTTTAGCAAAGGACAGTTACATTTAAGATGATTTAATGAGTTAGCACTATATATGTTACAGGAGTTAGTTGTGTGTGAAATACTTTTTTTAATTAAAAGGCATACATTTTAGATTTCAAATTCTGATGTTTCAAAATGTGATAAAGAATTTTAAAGACTTCTGTCTTTTTGCCTTGTGTTTTGAAAATAAGCTTCTATGGAAGATAATTTTAAAACAAAAAACAAAAAACAAAAAAAACAGAAATAGCCTATCAGAGGAAGCGTCATTCTGTTCAAGGCTCAAGGGAAGCTTATAAGGAAGAGCAACTTAGGAAAGGGCACTTCCATTTCCCTGAGAGCGGAGCATTTATGCTGGCGATTGTCTTTCAAATGAGCTCTGCCCCTGTCCTTTACCCATTACTGATAGCTGTGATACCGGAATAATTGAGTCTAAGAGCTTATAGTCTGAGCACAAAGGGACACCCCTGAGTAGGACTATCTCTATCCATCCAAGCAGATGGTATCTCAAGATCTCCTGTCTCCGGGAATCCATAAGTATCCTTTACTTTCAAGGCTTTCTCTCAAATGTTTTAACAAACCTAGCCAACTTTTTCATATTCTGACCTCACTGGAGCTAAAGAACAGCTGGCCTACATTTTCCTAATAATAGCTCTTCATATTTTTTAAGAGTATTATTATAGCCCACTTCAGCTATCTCTCTTCCAGACCAAATAATGTCAACTCTTTCGTCTTATATCAAGTTTCCTCTCCATCAATTTATTGCTTTTTTCTTAGATGCTGCCTAATTTTTCAATATTGTTTTAAAAGTACAATAGCCTGGAGTGAACACAAATGTTTCACAAGACTACAGAAGATGAATCTGAGAAAGAACATGGTTGTCTATATTCTGCATCTGTAGTGATAACCAACTTTGGTAGGTTTCTTTAAAATAAGTTACAGTTTTTGCACAGATTATTTTCATTATTTACTCATATTGTTCATTTTTCTTCAATGCAATCTTTACATTGAGACCTTGAGTCCATTGTTTTTATCTACGTTGTATACCTAAAGAGAAAACCATTATCATTTATCTAAATGCCCAAGAAAACAGAAAGCAATGGAATCAAAACTGGACCCAAGGACTTCTTTGCATACTAATATGTTGGTTTTGAAACTCATCCTGTTACTTCTCACTGGAACAGCTCTCCAAAGCGCAAGCCCACTAGTCAGCCTCTTTAGCTGGGTGGTTTTTTGTTTTTGCTGTTTTGCATTATTGTACTATGATTCTTTTTCCCCATGTTTACCACTTTCTTCTTTCTCTCTTTTTTGACTTTTACCTTAGAATTGTGAGGAATATGTGCAGGTTTGTTACAAAGGTATATTTTGTGATGCTGAAGTTTGGGATATGATTGAAATTGTAACCCAGGTAGTAAGCATAGTACCCAATAGGTAGTTTTTCAGCCCTTGCCTCCTCCCTTTCTCCCATGTAGTAGTCCCCGGTGTCTTCTGCTCCTTTTTTTTTATGTCCATGTGTACTTAGTGTTTAACTCCCACCTATAGGTGAGAACATGTAGTATTTGGTTTTCTGTTTCTGCATTAGTTCATTTAGGATAATGGCCTTCAGCTGCATGTATGTTGCTGTGAAGAACATGATTTTGTTCTTTTTAATGGCTGCATTGTATTCCATGGTATATAAGTACTGCATTTTCTTTAGCCATTCCATCATGAATGAGCGCCTGGATTGATTCCAAGTTTTTCCTATTGTGAACAGCACTGCAATGAACATGTGAGTGCATGTGTCCTTTTGGTAGAATGATTTCTTTTACTTCGGGTATATAACTAGTAATGGGATTGCTGGGTCGAATTATAGCAATGTTTAAAGTTCTCTAAGAAGTCCCCAAACTGCTTTCCACAGTGGCAGGACTAATTACATTCCCACCAGTGTATAAGTGTCCCCTTCTCTTTGCAGCCTTGCCAATATCTGTAATTTCTGATTTTTTAATAAAAGCCATTCTGATTGGTATGAGATGGCATGTCATTGTGGTTTTGAGTTGCATTTCTCTGATGATTGGTGATGTGGAACATTTTTTCATATGTTTGTGGGTTGCTTGTATGTCTTCTGTTAAGAAGTGTCCATGTCCTTTGCCTACATTTTAATTGAGTTATTTGTTTTTGACTTTTTGATGTATTTAAGTTCCTTATATATTCTGGATATTAGACCTTTGAGAGATGCCTAGTTTGTGAACTTTTTCTCCCACTTTGTAGGTTGTCTGTTTACTCCCTTGATGATTTCTCTTGCTGTGCTGAAGCTCTTTAATTAGGTCCCCACTTATCAATTTTTGTTTTTGTTGCAATTGCTTTTGAGGGCTTAGCTATAAATTCTTTGCCAAGACTGACATCAAGAAGGGTATTTATTCCTAGGTTTTGTGTGAAGATGTTTATAGTGTGAGGTCTTTAATCCATCCTTAGTTAATTTTTGCATATGGTGATAGGTAGAGATCCAGTTTCATTCTTCTGCATATGGATAGCCAGTTATCTATCTGGGCGTTTCTCATTTCTCAGCTGTAACAGCCCTTCTCCTGGGATGTACCTTTCTGAAACTCCCACGTTTCACTCACACTTTTGTACAAATGTGCCACAGGAAACTGCATAGTCACCCTTGTTATGAGCTCCCATAGCATCCTGCACATCTCCTACAGTAACCAAAAGCATATATTTTATCTGAAAAAAACTATTCTAA
The DNA here is from genome assembly GCF_008728515.1 of Papio anubis. Lineage (NCBI taxonomy): Eukaryota > Metazoa > Chordata > Mammalia > Primates > Cercopithecidae > Papio > Papio anubis. The sequence goes on along the minus strand of NC_044988.1, from coordinate 38,005,784 downwards.
AATATAATTCATTGCTTTATATTATAAAATTGTTGGAATGGAGGAACAAAAAACAGCCACAGATTTCTGGGTCTGCAAACATTTTATTGCAGTAGGTACAACCTAACATATACTAAAAGTTGTTTTGAAACAGAAGTCAGTGAAAGATCAATTGATTCTTCTTTGTTATGCTTTTATTGCTTATATGAATCTTGGGACTTCAGGTTATATCATATTAAGAGTGAGCAAAAAAAAAAAATCGTAAACTGTTTAAATTCCTTTATTTTCTTTCACCTTTTTATTATTTTTTGCCACATGACCACTTCTACCTAGAATTCAATCTTTCATGAAAATCTTAATTTTTCAATACCTTTAAGAACCAAATAAATATTTTTTTCTTTCTGTAAAGATACCTCTGCCCCCTGCTTGACTGGTTACCTACAACCTGTTGAATTAATTTTCTTGAAGCTCCTGGATTATAGAATCTCCATCATTACCATTTAAAGTTAATCAGAAACCACTGGGATCAAAGAAAGCTTCATTTCCCCATGCTTATTGATTTGGGATAATGTGTGACTATGTGTATGTATGCACATGTTAAACATCAGCCCAACATTTATAGTTATGTTTAGTTGATATGGTTTAAGAGTAGAGGTAAAACATATTGATTATATGGTTAATTCAAGAAAAGTTGCCCTGTGCATTCCTTTTTAGAATACTGCAAATAAAATGCAGCACTTTGATGACAATTACTTATATTAATATGCTGAATTTTTAGCTGTGTGTTCCAAGGTCCATGAGATTTGACATATAAGAACATGCATTAATTATCAGTTTGTTTCTTCAACAAGTATCTATTAGAGGTTGGTACTTAATGTGTAGAAGTGAACAAAACAAAACAAAGAAGTGAGCAAAATAAAGTCCCTGCCCTCATGAAGCTCACATTATTTTAGTGGGGGAGGCAATTCAGAATTATAGAGAGAGAACATTAATCAGAGAGAAATAAGGTAAATAGTTACAGTCAAGTAAGGGAAGACTACTCTTTCATATATATTGTTGTATATGTGTGTAAATATATATATATATATAGTGTGTATATATATATATTCATGAATGGCCTTTCAGAAATCAATTGAGCAGAGACCAACGAATGAATTAGGGAAGCAGCGTTGTACACCATAGTAAGTTCTTTGGAATTCATTTCAAGTGTGATTAGAAACTCATTGGAGAATTTTGAGCAGGAGACAATTTTCACTGCTGTGTGAATGGAGAATACAGGACAAACGTGGAATTAGAGAAACAAAATGATTCTTGTCATTTTCCACACAAGAACTTGGGGTGAACTTGGGTGCTGTGGTGATAGTGTTGGGAAGTTAGACCCTAGATGTATTGTATCCGAAAGTAAATCAGACAAGATTCCTTAATTGCCTGAATGAAAGAATGGAGTCAAGAATAATTTCAAGGTTTCTGGCCTGAGCAACTGGGTGACTAGCAGTGCAATAAAGAACATTAGACACAGGAGATGGGAGATGGAAGATCAAGAATTTGGTTGTGATATGCTGAATGTGAAACAGCTACTAGGTAACAAAGTAGAAATATCAAGTATATTGTCAGCTACATGAATCGAGATTTCAGTAGAAAGTTCAGTGCTTGAAGTTAACAGCCTACAGATTATACTGGGTTCAATCAGATAACCTACATGTTAAGGAGGAAAAAGAAGAAAGACTGAAGTCTGAGTCCTGGCATATTCCTATGTTTAGGGGACTGAAAAAAAAAAAAAAAAAAAAGGGAGGATCCAGCAGAGAAATAGTTAAGAAGGAGTGGCCCATATGGTAAGAAAAAAACTAGAGAAGTGTAGTATATAGGAAAGACTGTGGAAAAACTGTTTCAAGTAGTTGATGTCTACCAACACTTGCTTTCTGTTTCTCCTCTTCCTCTCTCTCTCTCTCTCTCTCTCACACACACACACACACACACACACACACACACACACGCACTCTTCTTTTTCCTAAACAAATGGCTTAACACAACCACATAAACTTTTAGCCTTAAAATAAGAAAGATAATATTCACGTTATGTAAGACTCTTTACTTACTGAAAAGATTCCAAAAACATATCTTTAAATAATGAACTCTTCCAGCCTATCCCAAGTAGGATTCAACTATCAAAACTTTTCTGAAATACTTTTCTGTTGTAAAGCCTGCTGGAACTCTGAAATGGCCTTGCAAAGTATATTTGCAGTGGTCAGAAACTGGCAATAAAATCTGAACAAGTAGAGTAGGTGGACCCAGGTTCTAGTCTTGGCTCTGACACGTAGTAGCTTAACCATTCAACTAAGCTCTCTGACCTTAGTGTTCACATTTCTGAAAGATTCAGAGTGGGAAAGGAATTGTTATTAGATTCTTTCAAGCTCTATTAAAAAAAAAAGAGAGAGAGACATAATTCTAAGTCTTAATAGCACAAAATGGGTGTATAGGATTCCGGGAAGTTCTATCTATTGGAAAAAATGGATACTTGCTCCATTATATACAGAGTCCTATATATCATTGTATACAATGTTATAACATCTGAAAATATGTTTTCATTATAGAGTGCTGTGTTATTTGAGAAACCTTCTTAACCCAGCGCTATGTGAACTTGTTGGATAAACTGCATCATGCTTATTATTTTTTCAGAAGGTGACTGAATTGGTGCACATAAGCAGATGGTCTTACCCCACAGCTTTCTTCTCAACTGGACTCACATACCCTTCTCCATATGTTCCTAAATTAAAATGTTGGATGTCAATTGTGAGGAATATGTTGGAAAGTTTTAACTTTGTGCTTAAAATTTTGCCCTTGCATTTTTCCTATGACCTATCTCACAAACATGCCTAATTTCTAAATTACAACCCTGATTTGAGAAATTGGCAGGTAGTAGGTAGAGATACTTAGTAGGTTGTTCCCCCTACCCCATCTAGTGAGAGGAGTGGGAGACAACATTAGAAACTAACAAATTTAGATTTGCATTCCCTTAGTATTTTCATGTTGGCCAAGTCACTTAATCTAAGCCTCCATTTTCTCACTTGTAAAATAGACATTCCAATACCTATTTTGTTGAATTGCAGCACAACTGATGAATTAACATGGGCAAAGCACCTAACACAGTATTTCAAACATGACAGACAATCCTCCTGTACTACTCTCCCTTCTGTGCCTCCTTCATTCTTGAATGCAGGGAATAGGCAAATAAAAGTAACTGAAGTGAGCAGATAAAATTTCTATTTGTCTTCTGAATCAGCATTTTCATTTCGTTCATGACTCTAGGCAACAATCAAAATTCAAATTGGACCAATTTTATGCTATAATTTTAAAAAGCAACACATAGAAGACAACAATCCCACAATGTTTACATTTTGTTGTGCTAAATACTTAGAAAGACAAAATAGTTTCAGTAGCAGTTGAATTCTTAAATAAAGAATATTAAGAAAAATAGCATGCTTATGTGGGCGAGATGTCATAATGAGAACCATACCTCTTGCATTTGGTGACCTCAATGTATTTAAATTTATAACCTCAACATCACATTAGCAGAATGTTTTGCTTTTGTAATCTGATGCATGACTTCAAAAGTTAACTAGTTTCTAGAGACCTTTCCAAAGGCGTTATGTAAATGGAAGTGATTATTATTTATGACTAATGCAGCTGCATTTTTACTGTTTTTCCTACTAAGGGTTTTCATGCAGATTAAGCTACGAACCAAGCAGTAGCAATGATACTGTGTTCATGTAAGTGAAAGGAAGTGATTTTTAGGTAAAATGTTGTCTTTAAAAATAATAAGACATTATCATAAATTATTTTTACCACTCTTCACATGTTTTATCTACCAATTAGTTTTATTTCATGAGAGAAACAAGTCCTTTTTTTTTTTTTTTTTTTTTTGAGATAAAGTCTTGCTCTGTTGCCCAGGCTGGAGTGCAATGGCACAATCTTGGCTCACTGCAACCTCCACCTCCTGGGTTCAAGCGATTCTCCTGCCTCAGCCTCCTGAGTAGCTGGGATTACAGGTGCCTGCCACTATGCCCAGCTAATATTTGTATTTTTAGAAGAGACGGGGTTTCACCATGTTAGTCAGGCTGGTCTCAAACTCCTATCCTCAGGTGATCCACCTGCCTCAGTGCTGGGATCCCAAAGTGCTGGGATTACAGGCGTGAGCCACCTCACCCAGCCAATAGAAACAACTCTCACTACACTCTTCTTACAACAGTGTTCAGGCTGAGAAAAAAATAACTGGAAACCCTTGTCTAGTCAATCTTCTGTGGCCTAAATTACTTCTATCACATCATCTGTTACCTTCCAAATATTCCAGAATTATGGCTTTACCCATCCTTTTGTGTTTCTTGAGTCACTCACTCCATAAGCAGGGAGCATCTAATCTAGCAGGAATTGTGATGGATAAAAAAATTATGTGTCCTATTAATAAAATCATATTTTATAACTTAATTTGTATCACTACAGAGGTATTCTATAAAGTATATCTGAAAATGTCCCACTCCTAAAATTGAATAACAGCTATGTCATTTCATTGTGTGTGTGTGTGTGTATATATATATATATATACACCAATAATCATACCAACAAATACTGGACATACCAATAACCACCAATAAATACCGCTGAAGATGCATGGGCATAGTGGTTAAGAGCCCAGACTCGGCCGGGCGTGGTGACTCACACCTGTAATCCCAGCACTTTGAGAGGCTGAGGCAGGCGGATCACAAGGTCAAGAGATGGAGACCATCCTGGCCAACATGGTGAAACCCCGTCCTTACTAAAAATACAAACATTAGCTGGGTGTGGTGGCACATGCCTGTAGTCCCAGCTACTCAGGAAGCTGAGGCAGGAGAATCACTCGAACCCGGAAGGCACAGATTGCACTGAGCAGAGATCACACCACTGCATTTCAGCCTGGTAACAGAGCAAGACTCCATCTCAAAAAAAAAGAGCCAGACTCTGGATATAAGGTCTGGACATAACTTACTAGTGTATGATCTCAGGCAACACACTGAACCTCGATGCAATGGTCCTAGTAATACCAATTCATGGTGTATTTGTGAGGATTCCATGAGTTGATAAAAGGAAAATACTTAAAAAGTGTCTGGCACATTTTGTTTCATAAATATAAGCTATCACCATTATTTTGCCAAAAACACATCTGTTGTATCCTGTCACAGTAATCTTTCCTTGAGATCCATAGAAGGAATATAGAACATGTACATAAAGCAAACTAAACATGAAGTATTTGCTGAGATATTGTACCACCTACCCATCAACAGAAACAAAACAAAACAAAAGCACAGAACTCTAAGAGTTCATCTGGTCCCTAAGAAGAATTTATTTCCTATCCAAGGGCAGAGTGAATGTCCTTGAAACACAGGAGGATGAACATCAGTATTGGTTACTTTTTCTAAGGCTGAACCTAAGACTCAGACCTTACCATAGTTATTTATTTATTTATTTATTTATTTATTTATTTATTTATTTATTAGACAGAGGCTCGCTCTGTTGCCCAGGCTGGAGTTCAGTGGCACAATCTTGGCTCACAGCAACCTCCTCCTCCTGGGTTCAAGTGATTCTCCTGCCTCAGTCTCCTGAATAGCTGGGACTACAGGCACACACCACCACGCCCAGCTAATTTTTTGTATTTTTAGTAGAGACAGGGTTTCACCATGTTAGCCAGGATGGTCTCAATCTCCTGACCTCGTGATCCACCCACCTCAGCCTCCCAAAGTGCTGGGATTACAGGCATGAGCCACCACGCCCAGCCTACCATAGTAATTTTAAAAAATAAAATAAAGCTGCATTGAAATTAGGAAAGAGTAGAAGAGAATAACAAATAATATAATAAAGAACATTTAAAGGAGTAAGAGATACATAAAACTGGAGGAAGATAGAGACAAACACACAAAAAAGGAAAAAATAGAGACAGAGATAGAAAGCTAGAGAAAGAAAAACAAACAAACAAAAAAGGCAGAAATAGGAAGAGAGATGCAGAGGGAGACAGACATAAAGAGACAGAGTTAGAGACAGAAATAACGAGCCCAACAGAAAAAGAGAGAGACTTAAGAAGTAGGATGGAGACAAAGAGAAAATTATAAAAATAGAAATTATGGGGGGAAAAAACAGGGACAAAGGGTCATAGTAATTGAGCAAGAGACAGGGCTGAGAAGACCCTGGATGATACTTTCCTTCTCCAGGCTCCTGGAAGAGAGCAACCTGAGGATCTGTTAACATTTGACTCTGAAGGAAGATAAAAGAAAACAAAGAGACTGCACTCCCTGATCCTTGGCATTTACATCAGACAAAGAAACATCCCCCATTAGCAGCACTCCACTTCCTTGGGGATAGAAGAATGCAAGAGTGGTGAACAGAGACCTGTGCACTTCTACTAAAGCCCATCAGCTACAGCCACCAAGGCTATGCTAACTAATAAGGGATTTTCATATATCACTTAATCCTTTCCCAAGTCCAGTATTATTAACCTCCTATTACTCCCATAAATAAAATGAGGCTCGTAGAGGTAAAGTAAATTTCCAAGCACACAAAGAGGAGCCAGCACTCCAACAAAACCCTCCAAACCTATATACTGCTGTCTGCTTGGGGTGGTGGCAGGCGGTCTCCATATTTTTTTTTTCTTTTTTTTTTTTTTTTTTTTGAGGCGGAGTCTTACTCTGTCGCCCAGACTGGAGCACAGTGGCGCGATCTCCGCTCACTGCAAGCTCTGTCTCTCAGGTTCATGCCATTTTCCTGCCTCAACATCCCAAGTAGCTGGTACTACAGGCGCCCGCCACCACACCTGGCTAATTTTTTGTATGTTTAGTAGAGATGGGGTTTCACCGTGTTCACCAGGATGGTTTCGATCTCCTGACCTCGTGATCAGACTTTTATTTTATTAATTTTATCTCAAGCCATGATGGCTACTATCAGTTTTCTCATAGAATACAAACTGACACTAAGATGAAGGAACAAAAAACAAGTAATTGTCAATGTAAAAATTTAGGAATAGCTATCAAGTGATGTTAATAACTGGTTATCTTTTTCTTGAACACAAATGCTCTTGGTTACCATTTTATATTGTGTAATAGACATGTGTGTATTTACATTTTGCTAGCAAGGATGTTCCTAGTTTTGTATGAGTGAATTAAATCAATATCTCATGCTCTTTCTACAAGAGTAACATGGCTTAGGAGAACTTTTCTAGAGGAACAAGTTTGAGAATCCCTGAAGTGTTTCGAGGTGAGGAGAATATATTACAGGAATTAAGAACTGGAATATGACTTTAATGTAAACCTGTAGTTGTTCACTGGCTTATTTAAGGAAGGTTTCAGAAGGAATTGGATTTTAAACAGAGACTTGAAGTATAGAATTTGGTTTAGCTGATGAAAAGCAGGATGCATCTTAGGTGGATGGGACACTATGTCCAAAGGTACACAGGCAAAGATGAGTGTGGTATGCATAGATACTAGTGCAGATGGGATTGTGGAATCCATTGCCAAATAATCGATGATAAAACAGGAAAAAGACAGTGAGGTAAACTGAGAGAGGCCTTGAATACCAGGGTGTAGAGCATGAATCTGAATCAATTGCCAGTGAAGAGTTTATTGTGTCTTTTTTCGAGAGAGTATCATCCCCATTTCACCCCAACCCCATGACTCTTCCCAGCCTATGGTAACCATCATCCTATCTCCATGAATTTAATTGTTTTAATTTTTACCTCTACAATTGAGTGAGAACAGAGTATCTTTATAGATGCTTTAGGAAGATTCTAGTGAGCAAGATGAATTGCAGTGGATGGTCAGGTGCAAATTAATAAAGTAATGACAGCAGTAGAAGTGAAGAGGAAGAAAAGAATTTGAAATACAGTAAAAACAGAAAAGAAGGAAATGAAAAGACAAGTCTTGGTGACTGCTCTGATACAGGCAGGAGGTGAGAGTCAATGAAGGAAAGAGATTTTTTTCCCAAATATATATTTTATTCTAAATAAAGGAACATATTAATAATTTAGGTCTTAAGTAGGAGATTCACAAGTATCTATGCCTTCCATCTCCATCATAATTAAATTACCATGAATGATTTTCTGTTTGATAAATTCAAGACAGACTACAGCAATACAAACTGATCCAGAGTTCAATCTTAAAATTTAATTTAGCAAAGTAAATTGTTTGCCTGATTTCAGATTGCTATGGTTTTCTTTCCCTTTTTGTAATTTTCTTTTTTAAGGATTTTTAAATTTTCATGAGTACATAGTAAGTACATATGTTTATGGGGGTATAAGATATTTTGATAGAGGCATACAATGTGTTATAATCACATCAGGGTAAATGGGGTATCTACCACCTCAAGCATTTATCATTTCTTTGTGTTATGAACATTCCAGTTGTATTATACTCCCTCATGTATTCTAAAATGTACAACAAATTATTGCTGACTGTAGTCATTCTGGTGTGCTATCAAATCCTAGATCTTATTCATTCTATCTAACTGTATTTTTGTACCCATTAATCATCCCCATTTCACCCCAACCCCATGACTCTTCCCAGCCTATGGTAACCATCATCCTATCTCTATGAATTTAATTGTTTTAATTTTTACCTCTACAATTGAATGAGAACATACAAAATTTATCTTTCTGTGGCAGGCTTATTTCAAGTAATATAATGTTGTTTAGTTTCATCCTTGTTGTTGCAAATGACAGGATCTCATGCTCTTTTATAGCTGAATAGTACTTCAAGGTGTATATGTACCACATTTTCTTTATCCATTCATCTGTGGATGGACACAGGTTGCTTCCAAATCTTGGCTATTGTTCATAGTGCTGCAGTAAACATGGAAGTGCAGATATTTCTTTGATGTACTGATTCCCTTTATTTGGGGTACATACTTAGCACTGGAATTGCTGGATCATACGATAGTTCTATGTTTAATTTTTTCGGAATCCCCCTACTGTTGTCCATAGTGAGTGTACTAATTTACAATCACACCAACAGTGTATGAGCATTCCCCTGTCTCCATCTCTTTGCCAGCATTCACTATTTCCTGTATTTTGGATAAAAGCCATTTTAACGGGAGTGAGATGATATCTCATTGTAGTGTTGATTTACATTTCTCTGATGATCAGTGATGTTGAGCATCTTTCCATATTCCTTCTTGCCATTTGTGTATCTTTTTTTGAGAACCACCTATTAAGATCTTTTGCCCATTTTTAAATCAGATTATTAGATTTTTTTTCCTACTTAGTTGTTTGAGCTCCTTACATATTCTGGTTATTAATCCCTTGTCAGATGAACAGTTTGCAAATATTTTCTCCCATTCCATGTGTTGTCTCTTCACTTTGTTGATTGGTCCCTTTGCTGTGCAGAAGCTTTTTAATTTGATGTGATCCTTTTTGTTGCCCCTTTTTGTTTCGGTTGCTTGTGCTTTGGAGTATTAAGAAATCTTTACTTAGTCCAAAGACTTTGAGTTTCTCCCATTGTTTTTTAGTGGTTTCATAGTTTGAAGTCTTAGATTTAAGTTTTTAACCAATTTAGATTTGATTTTTTTTTTATGTCAAGAGATGGGGGTCTAGTTTCATTCTTCTACATGTAGTTATCTAGTTTTCCCAGAATCATAAATATAAATAATAAATTATTTCCCAGGATAAATTATGAAAATAAATTATTAAATATAATTGGTTAAAAATAATAAAAATAAAAATAAATAAATAAAATTATTAAAACGACTTATTATTTATTGAAGAAACTGTCCTTTCCCCGATGTATGTTCTTGGCACCTTTGTCAAAAAGTTCACTGTAGATGTATGGATTTATTTCTGGGTTCTCTGTTCTGATCCATTGACCTATTTGTCTCTTTTTATCCCAGAACCATGCTGTTTTGGGTAATATAGCTCTATAGTATAATTTTAAATCAGGTTATGTGATTCTTCTAATTTTCTTCTTTTTGCTCAGGGTAGCTTTGGCTATTCTGAGTCTTTTGTTTTCCATAAAAATTTTAGGATTTTTTTATATGTCTATGAAGAATATCATTGGTATTTTGATAGAGATTGAATCTTTAGATTGCTTTGGGTAGTATGGACAGTTTAAGAACATTGATACTTTCAATCTGTTAACATAGAATATCTTTCCATCTTTTGTGCCCTCTTCAGTTTCTTGCATCAGTATTTTATAGTTTTCATTGTAGTGATTTTTCGTTTCTTTGGTTAATTCCTACAAATTTTATTTGTAACGTTGTAAATAGGGTTACTTTCTTGATTTCTTTTTCAGATTATTTGCTATTGGCATATAGAAGTGCTACTAATTTCTGTATGTTGATTTTGTATCCTGCAACCTTACTGAATTTGTTTATCAATCTAAACTTATCCAATAATTTTTTGGTGGAGTCTTTAGGTTTTTCCAAATATAAGATAATACCATCTGCAAACAAGGATAATTTGGCTTCTTCTGCAAAGAATTTTTTTAAAAAATTGTGACTGAGGAATTATTTATAATAAAGCTGAAGACCAGAATTCAAATACACAAGCTGATCAAGAACAAGCATAGAAAGGAAATCAGTCATCCAAGTCCATTGCATTCTGGTGTTTTATTCTTCCCTTTAAAAAAAAATATTAGCTTTGACCCTTGTGTGGTGTTGTCATGTTTAATCAAATTGGAAGTCTTTTAATAACTGCAGTGGAATTTCTTGCCTTGCCTTCCCCCACTGTTAACCCTTAACTGCTGTTATTTTAATTTATCTTTGAGTAGGATTTTTTCCCTGGCCACACTCAGTGAAGTGTTTGATCTCCTCACTAACTGCAAGTCCAGTTGCTGATGAAGTTTGTCTTGTTTTCCTCTCTCCTGTGCACTGGATCTAATTGTAATGGCCATGTCAACTACACGGTGAAACAGTACACCTCATCACGTAAAACGGGAGGCAGTGAAACTGGCCAGAAGTGATAACTTGCATCTTTTTTATTTTAGACCAGCTTAATAAAAGAATTTAAACCTAGCAATTGCACCAGAAAAAAAAATATATTGTTAAAATGCTTGCTAGTTACAAGATGATAGAGAGGGGGGAAAAAAAGAAAAAAAATAGTTGCTGGCAATGGGTAAAGTATACAGCAAACTCTAATTTCAGCAAATGATCAAAATTATGCCAGTAGGTTGCATTAAGACCTTTATTATAGGCCAGGCACAGTGGCTCACGCCTGTAATCCCAGTACTTTGGAAAGCTGAGGCAGATGGATCACCTGAGATCATGAATTGGAGACCAGCCTGGACAACATGGTGAAACTCTGTCGCTACTAAAAATACAAAAATTAGCTGGGCGTGGTGGTGGGCACCTGTAGTCCCAGCTACTTGGGAGGCTAAGGCAGGAGAATTGCTTGAACCCAGGAGTCGGAGGTTACACTGAGCCAAGACAGTGCCATTGCACTCCAGCCTGGGCAACAAGAGCAAAACTCTGTCAAAAAAAAAAAAAACAAAAAAAACCCCGCAAGATCTTTATTATCTGTTTTACATTAACCAACTACTTAAAGCCCTTTATGAAAGTCATATTTTTGCTGGATTTTTGTCAAATCTGTTTCAGCCACTTTAACTCACTGACAGCTTTCTCTCAAAATTGTTTTAACTTTACTTTGTGAAATATAATATTTTGACTTTTCATGGATGTAGTACTTTAAATTTACATGTGCTTATTTAAACTCCACCCCATAATACTCCAAGGAATTATTTCCTCATCTTATAAAAAAGGAAACTAGGCTATTAAGTGAGGTTAAGTTACTTACCCAAGGTCTCACAGCTAGGATTAGCGGAGCCAGGACCCAAATACTGCTCTTTTTCTAAGAAATATTTTTAAAATCATTATATATATGTACACACACATATATTATAAAATTATATATATACAATTCAAAATTATATATATGTATATGTGTGTATTTCACATATGTATGTAATTTTGTTCATAAACTGCCTGAAAGTAGTTGCAAATACACTCCTCTTGTTTAGTAAAGCTTTTGCTTTAGTATTTTAGTAAGCATTTTAGTAAATACTTCCTTATTGATTTGGCAAGGTTGAGGAGATAAATTTACCCAATCTTTTCATTTTATTTTACTTTTTAAACTTGATTTTAGAATAATAGAGGTGTTTATGAGCAAAGAGAGCATAAAGTTCATTTACCTGACTTGGTGAGAGGGTCAGGAAAAATATCACAAATGACTTCTTGAGATGGGTTTATCAGGAGTTCCTGATGCGTTATTACTGCTGTGCCATGATAATGTCTAAATCTTCAAGCTGGAAGCCATGCCTTTAGTCTATAAGCATTCATTTCAGTTATTGCTTTGAACTAAGTATTTTAAGTGGTGCAACTTGGGCTCAAGGCATGATAAATCTAGGCATAAAATGAGTCTGAAAGGTATGGTTGACCTTGTGGACATCATCATCGTCATCATCATCATCACTAATGTTTTGCAATGGTAGTTTTGAGAAGAGAATAGGATCTACCCAAGGAACAGTACTGAAAGGGGTAATGAAGTCAAATGTATCTCAGAGAATTATTGGCCTGGGAAAGATGGAGAGTGTCTCCAACCAGCAGGTCAGCCATTACATTAGAAAGTTCCCAGGTGGGAGGTAAAAATTCCTAATTTAGGGTCAAATATTGATGTACTAGGTATAACCTGTTAAAGAGATGTGCAGGCCAGGCGCGGTGGCTCACACATGTAATCCCAGCACTTTGGGAGGCCGAGGCAGGTGGATCACCTGAGGTCAGAAGTTCAAGACCGGCCTGGCCAACTTGGTGAAACCCCATCTCTACTAAAAATACAAAAAAAATCTGGGCGTGGTGATAGGCACCTGTAATCCCAGCTTCTCGGGAGGCTGAGGCAGGAGAATTGCTTGAACCCAGGAAGCAGAGGTTGTAGTGAGCCGAGGTTGCGCCACTGCACTCCAGCCTCGGCAACAGAGGAAGACTCCATCTAAAAAAAAAAAAAAAGGAGAGAGAGAAAGAGAGAGAGAGAGAGAGATGTGCAAAATGCCTTAGTCAGTTTAGTCTTCTGGGGAAAGAATTTAGCAGGTGCAAACAAGGTATCAGGGATAGAACCATGTAGCCTGAAGTCTGAGTTCAGAGCCTCAGGTCTTGACGGAATGAAATATAGGACATTCTATAGTCTGAAAACCTTTGCCTTCACAAGCATATAAGTCTTCTTTTTTTTTTTTTTCAAATTTATTTGTAATTAAATACAGAAATAACCTACAATAAAAATGCTAATATTTGAACCTATTCTAATTTTATGCCTTGCTACTGTGGTTAAAAAAAGAATAACTGAGTTTAAAAAGACCAAAAATATACATGTTAATTTATATGTTTTTCTTAAGAAAACTTTAGTTTTAAAATAAGTAAATAAAGGATAAATAAAGAGTTTAAGAAAACTATCACCGAGTTTACCACTAAGTGACCCTCCGTGTCTGTATTATCATCAGTATTTATTACATTGATTTGCTTTAGTTTCTATTTAACCTGTTCAAATAGTTGAATACTTTAGAAGGAAAGATAAAAATATCCTTAGCTCTCTCCCAAAACTCTTTATAAAAGGAAAGAAATAGTTAAAGATATTCTTTTTCGGATTGCCTTTTAAATTAGTTTTGGAAAGATTTGCAGTGCAGAGCACATTTAGAAATAAGCTGATGTGTGTGTGTGTGTTATGTATATATCAACATACACATACATGAAAAGCTGAAATAAATACTGTCTGCGGCAATGCTATGCATTTTATTTACATAGCTCTTTGGTGGAGAAAAAAATTACTTTATTCTAATAAATGATAAAGTCACAGTAAATATTACAGAACTTTGTATCTTTCAAAACGAAGTTAAGAGTATGCATCTGTCTGTATGCTTTATGTACTTATTCCCCATCTCAATCTAAAAAGACTTTAGAATGACTCCAGAGTCTTTAAAAATATTCTAGATATTTTCTTCCTTGCAAGCAATTCAGAACACAGAACTTAAATGAGCTGTTCAAATAAACATCAGTGGTAGTAATGGAAAGTATCTCCATTCTAAGGGGATGAGAAAGAGTTTCAGTGGCAATAAACAATAGACTTAAATTATCAGCATGAATGGTACAACATTATCATTCACATTAAGAGATTCTGACAGACCTTGCAGTATTCTAAATCCTTAATCACATAATGTACATTCAAAATTCAATTACATAGTATAAAAAATAAATAAAACATCCAATGGCCAGGAATTTTTAACATACTTCAGTAATTTTAGGGCAGGACTATGAGTGCCAGCAAGCTCAGACAGACAGCTTTTACATAATGGAACTGTGCTGGACAAATGCTGAGCATATAATTATCACATGGCAATGAAGGGAAGAGGGCATTTGAACTTGTCTTAATTAATATGCTAACTAAGCTAATGTCTTTACTGAAAGCTTAGAGAAGCTTAACTCAAATTTGCTTTGTAGAAAATGTGTCCACAAAGACAGTGTCTTAGGGAGAGGTTAGAATCTTCAGAGTAATGGTAATGACTTTTTTTTTTTTTTTTTTTTTTTGGCCTTTTAGTGGACCCTTTGTACTAAAAGAATTTGTCCCCTAAGAAGGGTCATCAGGAATCTTCATTTGTGTCCTTCTCTTAAATGCTATCAGATTGAACAGTGGCATTTTACCAACCTGCAATTATGAGGAGGTGTGAACCTAAATACTCTCTGTGCTATACTAAGTATTATGGTAAATGTATTCCCAAACCAGAAATCAAGACATACCGTGACAAGCTCAAACATACTCAAGAGCCAACAAGGTGAATTAACGCGGTATATTTTGGTCATATGATTGCTATATTTATTATGTGATTATATGTCACATCTCTTATATTAAATGGCATTTTCACTCAGCTCAGCAATCCTGGCTGTGTTTTGAATTCATTTGTGTCATCTTGTGTTCTCTCCTCTTCTCTCTTCTCCCTCCTCTCTTCTCATCTCTTCTTCTCACCTCTCTGTTTCTCTCCCCTAAAATCCAATCAATTGCCAACTCCTATAGATAACGCACTTTTAATAGCTCTACCATCCACATACTTCAAGCATCTTGCCATCAATAAATTGGTTACCCTGTACTTTGTAAATTATTACAAAACCTCTACTTGCCTACAGTAGTTCCTTTCGCAATACTTCATATTATTAAAATTGTTCATTTGTCTGTGTCCCTTTTCTAAACTGTAAACTTGTTGAGAACCATATAAAACTAGGTCTGTTTAGTAAGACTAAATTGTGTTTATTTTCTAGTGCCATCACAGAAATTGGCACATAGTGGGTACTCAGGAATAAATGAATAAAAAACAGATTGCATATTGACCTAATTTTCAGTGAAAATACATATTTCAGTTTATACTTTGAATCAGGGAATCGGTTAACAAAATGTAGCCACAAGATTCTTGACCCTTTAATTCTCCTCTCTGAGTGTTCTAAAACAATAATGGATAGAATAAAATGCCAAAGATTAAAGAAAACCACACAGTTGCTTAATTGTAAGCTTTTGTAAGAAGGAGGAGGAAGGCTCCAAAGTTCAAGCATTTATATATTGCACTTTGAATCTTGAATGATGAGCAAGGGTGAAAAAGTCAAGGTTAGAGAAAAACATTCCAAGCTGCAGTACAAAGCTGTAGAGCTGAAAAGGAACAGGGCCTCTCTGAGGGACGAAGATTGCTAACATGCTAGACTATGGGGTGCACAGAGGAGAGAATGGAGAGGCATGATGAACAACATTGGAACTGATTTATGACAGTCATCCAAGTGTTTTCTTTCTGGGTGAACTAGAGTACTTATGAATGCAGATTATAGGTAATTTGAAAACCTAATCTCTGCTTATTTTCACCATACTCAACTGTGATTCTGAAAATGTGGCTTTATAAGAAAGGGAGTCAGATGTGAACTGATGTGAAATTAAACATTTCTCTGTGTGTGACTAACTGTAAATCCCATGCACGTTCTTTGATTCCTGACTGTCTTATCTATTTTTTCATGCCTCCTGTGATGCTCATCAGGTGATAATAGTAATGTTACTGTGACTGTCTCAAACTGTTTGGAGACTTTTTAAGAAAACGTTACTCAACACAATATAGCTAATCAACATTTTTCTCAGATAGTCAATACATTATGATGCAGTAAAAAAAAAAACTACCATTTCTATTCTTTAATATTAGAAGGAATATATGCCATCAGAAAGTGGTAATGTCTGTAACATCTATCCAAATACTTTATTTCTTACTTGTTACCAAAAACAAGTAAACCAAAAAATGTGCTCCTCTTACTAGATGAGTTGATAAGAATGGATTAGTAAGCAAAATCCAAATTACTCAGAAATATTATTATGTTTCTATTGCATTCAATTAATGTAAATCTCAGAGTGAATTCTGTATAAGAAACCATTCTGAATTATTCCATGTTCAACATATAAACTTTTATCCTCTGAATATCTAGCAATACATTTATGATAGCCGAAATCCAGTAAGAAAACAGAATCACTCAGTGGTAGAACAGGCTTATAAAATTAAGCCCGTGAAATCAAATGATTATGAGTGTTTTACCACAGGCAAACTAAGCTTAACATTTTCATTCCTACCTAGTGATTGTTTCTATTCCCTGTAAATAGTCAGTTGAAGTTTCCAGTTCCTCAAAGCAAGACTGCCTTAGAGATGAACTACTGAAAACTAAACCAATTACAGTTGCCACATATACCAAACACTAAATTGCTTGTCTTTCACAATAAGGATTGGGTAGCTCAAAATTCTTTTCTTTCCTTTCCTTTTTTTTTTTTTTTTTTTTGAGGCAGGGTCTTGCTCTGTCACCTAGGCTAGAGTGCAGTGGTGCAATCTAAGGTCACTGTATAACCTCTGCCTCCCGGGCTCAAGCAATCCTCCCACCGCACCCCTCCCCCGCTGCCACGAGTAGCTGGGACTACAGGCATATGCCACTGCACCTGGCTAATTTTTGTATTTTTTTGTAGAGATGGGGTGTTGCTACATTGCCCAGGCTGGTCTCAAACCCCTGAGCTCAAGCGATCCACTCACCTTGGCCTCTCAAAGTGCTAGGATTACAGGCATGAGTCACAGCACCCGGCCCTGAAGTTCTCTTTCTCTCAATCTTCCATCAATTGATTTGAAGATGTCTTCCATCATCCGAGATAATGTGTCAGAGCAGAGGAAACAAACACCTCTCTGGAGGTTGATGGAACAAATGTCAAGCCATGTAGCCAAGAGCACCCTAGTTCCCACCAAAGCTGTATTAAAACTGAGGGGAAAGGTTCAAGATTCACTTCATGCATAGGGACTTCCAGCAATATTTGGAGACACAGGGATTGTGAATCATTTTTCAAATTGGTGATGTAACCCCAAAAGGAAATTGTATATCCACTCTTGGATGGAAAGGGAAAGAGCGATTATGAGAAGAGAATGTAATTACTCATAGTAAGACTTACTATCCTGTTCTTTGTCATGCCTTTTGAAAAATATCTTTTTCTGCTTTCTCATTTCATACAGCATTAAGCCTCATGTAATTTCCCACTGTGGGGGACTTTCCCCAGTGAAGCAAACTGCACACTTTCAGATGCCTTCTCCTCCAGGGCTTCCAGTAAAGATAAAACTAGTTACGTGAATGAAGCATTCATTCTTTAGGCTTCCTCAGGATCTATTTAGTATGTTTGTGAAGGCATGAAAAAAAAGTAGTAAGTAGACTTTCTCTTTGGATGATATTTTAAGAATCTCTTGTTTGCTGTTATTTTAAATCCCCAAAGCACATTACTTTAAAGGTAGGCACCACAGTGTTTTCTAGTTTTCAGTGTACTAGTTTTCCAATGTACTTTTGACTCACTGGTTAAATTTATCCTTAAGGTTATAGTGTTTGTTTCTTTGTTCTTGAGATGCTATTGTAAATAGATCACTTTCCTAATTTCTTTTTTTTTATAATTGTTAGTATATAGAAATGTAATTGATTTTTAATGTTGATTTTGTATTCTGCAACTTTATTGAATTTGTTTATTACTTCTAACAGTTTTTTGGTGAAGTCTTTAGGGTATTCTATATGTAAGATTGTGTCATACGCAACAGAGGCAATTTTACTTCTTCCTTTTCAAGGTATCTGTGTACCTATGTTCACTGCAGCATTATTCACAATAGCCAATATATGAAATCAGTCTGTGTTTATCAACAGATAAATGGATAAAGAAAATGTGATACATATGTCTCCATGTGTGTGTATATATAAATATATATACACAGAGAGACATATTTATACACACAATGGAATATTATTCAGCTTTAAAAAGGGAAGAAAATCCTGTCATGTACGACTACGTGGATGAAACTGGAGGATGTTATGCTAAGGGAAATAAGCAGGCACAGAAAGACAAATACTACTTGATCTCACTTATGTATGGAATCTAAAAAGTTGAACTTACAGATGCAGAGAGTAGGATGGTGGTTGCCAGGGGCTAGAGAGTGGGAGAAATGGTGAGATGTTAGAAGAATGATAAAAAGTTTCAGTTATGCAGGATGAATACATTCTGAATATCTCATGTATAGCATGGTGACTATAATTAATAATACTCTAGGGTATACCAGAAATAAGAAAGTAGATCTTAAGCATTCTTACCACAAACAATGTGAGGTGATGGATATATTAATTAGCTTGATGCTGGTAATCATTTCACAATGTTTATCAAAACATCGTATGGTTTTCCTTAAATATATATATATATTTTCCCATAAATATATATATATTTCCTTAAATATATGTATATTTCCGTAAATATATGTATATTTCCTTAAATATATATATTTCCTTAAATATATATATATATATAATTAGTATTTGTCAATTACACTTCAATAAAGCTGGAAAGGAGAATGTAGGTACCAGCTAAACCTGGTGTCTGCAGGGCTTGATGTGGGTAGTTCAAGTTGGAACTGAATTTAGGAGGATGGGCCTTCACTTAATTTTAGGTTATTTTCATGTAAATTGTTTAGGTACCAAACCACTTCCTACCTTTCCATTCTTTTTTCCATATTATCACATCTTCTCAATCAACAAGCATTTATTTGTTACCAGTTCTCTCTTCCTCTCTTATCAGTTAGGCATTAGTCATTTGCACATCTGGAGTTGAGAGAAGGAAGCTAGATGGTGACTGAGGCCAAAGGAGTCCTGAGGAGTAGAATCAGTTACCTTCCTTAAGCATTTGAAGTTTTAGGGCCCAATCTTTCATCTCCTTTCCCAGCCCCAAAATGAAATATATTTTAGGGTTGGTAATTATGTTTTGGTGCTGGGAAAGGAGTTCTATATCGAGAACTTGCCAGAAGGAATCCTAGATTTGTGATTTATTAAAGTCTGTTAAACTTTTGACCATTAATAGTAGGAAAGATTAAGATATAATCTTGCATCATAATTTTTACTATTAAAGTTGGTCAAAATGCTACCAAACATGTTCTTGTCCCTCTGTATACCTCTGAAATTTTCTGATGTCAACTGAACCCCAAAATAGACTTGGCTGAAAGACTAAGAAGTAGTACATCAGGTGATGGCACTGAGTCAAATATTTCTACAGTTAGAAGCATTAAAATACTTTATATTCACTGGAAAAAACATATTAGGTTAGAATAAATATATCAAGTATCCATTAGCTCACTGAATGAAAATCAGTCATATGCATTAGAAAATTGATTCAATTCATTCTTTGGCTGTGGACTTAAGAAGCATGTTATTGGCATCCATGATAAAATGTACTCATGTAAGCTACAGCCAATCCCTTTAAAATCATTCAGAACAAATGCTTAAACTTGGTATAACAAAGGGATAAATTATCATCTGTTTGTTATACTAGAGTCCTTTTACGTTAAAAACAAAAAAACAAAGAAAGAGTCAAGGTTGTGGATGGCAAGATGGACAAATAGGAACAGCTCTGGTCTGCAACTCCCAGCTATACCAATGAAGAAAACAGGTGATTTCTGCATTTCCAACCGAGGTACCTTGCTTATCTCACTGGGACTGGTTAGACAGGGGGTATAGCCCATGAAGGGTGAGCAGAAGCAGGGTGGGGCCTTGCCTCACCCGGAAAGCACAAGGGGTTAGGGAATTCCCTCTGCTAGCTAAGGGGAGCCATGAAAGACTGTGCAGTGAGGAATGGTGCACTCTGGCCCAGATATTATGCTTTTCCCATCATCTTTGCAACCCGCAGACCAGGAGATTCTCTCTGGTGCCTACACCACCAGGGCCTTGGGTTTTAAGCACAAAATTGGACAGCCATTTAGGCAGACACCGAGCTAGCTGCAGGAGTTTTTTCATACCTCAGTGGTGCCTGGAATGCCAGCAAGACAGAACCTTTCACTCCCCTGGAAAGGTGGCTGAAGCCAGGGAGCCAAGTGGTCTAGCTCAGCTGATCCCACCCCCACGGAGCCCAGCAGGCTAAGATCCACGGGCTTGAAATTCTCGCTGCCAGCACAGCAATCTGAAGTTGACCTGGGATGCTCGAACTTAATTGGGGGAGGGGAGTCTGTCATTACTGAGGCTTGAGTAGGTGGTTTTCCCCTCACAGTAAACAAAGCCGCCAGGAAGTTCGGACTGGGCAGAGCCCACTGCAACTTGGCAAAGCTGCTGTAGTCAGACTGTATCTCCAGATTCCTCCTCCCTGGGAATGACATCTCTGAAAGAAAGGCAGCAGCCCCCAGTCGGGGACTTATAGATCAAACTTCCATCTCCCTGCCGCAGAGCACCTGGGGAAAGGGTAGCTGTGGGAGCACAACTACATGGAAACTGAACAATCTGCTCCTGAATGACTACTGGTAAATAATGAAATGAAGGGAAAAATAAAGATATTCTTTGAAACCAATGAGAACAAAGACACAACCTACCAGAATCTCTGGGACACAGCTAAAGCAGGGTTTAGAGGAAAAATTATTGCACTAAATGCCCACAGGAGAAAGCAGGAAAGATCTTAAATCGACACCCTAACATCACAATTAAAAGGACCAGAGAGCAAGAGCAAACAAATTCAAAACCTCGCAGAAGACAAGAAATAATTAAGATCAGAGCAGAACTGAAGAAGATAGAGACACGAAAAACCCTTCAAAAAATCAATGAATCCGGGAGCTGGTTTTCTGGAAAGATTAACAAAATAGATAGACCACTAGCCAGACTACTAATGAAGAAAACAGAGAAGAATCAAATGAGCACACTAAAAAATGGTAAAGGGGATATCACCACTGATCCCAAAGAAATACAAACTACCATCAGAGAATACTATAAACACTGTTTCTTTTTTTGAGGCAGAGTCTCACTATGTCACCCAGGCTGGAGTGCAGTGGCGCGATCTCCGCTCACTGCAAGCTCCGCCCCCCAGGTTCATGACATTTTCCTGCTTCAGCCTCCCGAGTAGCTGGGACTACAGGCGCCCACCACCACGTCTGGCTATTTTTTTTGTATTTTTATTAGAGGTGGGGTTTCACTGTGTTAGCCAGGATGGTCTCAATCTCCTGACCTCATGATCCGCCCACCTTGGCCTCCCAAAGTGCTGGGATTACAGGCGTGAGCCACCGTACCCGGCCTACTGTAAACACATCTATGCAAATAAACTAGAAAATCTAGAAGAAATGGATAAATTGGGACACATACACCCTCCTAAGGCTAAACCAGGAAGAAGTAGAATCCCTGAACAAACCAATAACAAGTTCTGAAATAAAGGCAGCAATTAATAGCCTGCCAACCATAAAAAGCCCAGGACCAGACAAATTCACAGCCGAATTTTACCACAGGTACAAAGAGGAGCTGGTACCATTCCTTCTGAAACTATTCCAAACAATAGAAAAAGAGGGACTCCTCCCTAACTCATTTTATGAGACCAGCATCATCGTGATATGAAAACCTGGCAGAGACACACACAAAAAAGAAAATTTCAGCCCAATATCCCTGATGAACATTAATACAAGACTCCTCAATAAAATACCGGCAAACAGAATCCAGCAGCACATCAAAAAACTTATCCACGATGATCAAGTTGGTTTCATACCTGGGATGCAAGGCGGGTTCAACATATGCAAATCAATAAAGGTAATCCATCACATAAACAGAGCCAATGACAAAAACCACATGATTATCTCAATAGATGCAAAAAAGGCCTGTGATAAAATTCAATACACCTTCATGCTAAAAACTCTCAATAACCTAGGTATTGATGGAATGTATCTCAAAATAATAAAAGGTATTTATGACAAACCCACAGCCAATATCATACTGAATTGGCAAAAGCTGAAAGCATTCCCTTTGAAAACCGGCACAAGACAAGGATGCCCTCTCTCACTACTCCTATTCAACATAGTATTGAAAGTTCCGCCCAGGGCAATTAGGCAAGAGAAAGAAATAAAGCGTATTCACTTAGGGAAAGAGGAAGTCAAATTGTCTCTGTTTGCAGATGACATGGTTGTATATTTAGAAAACCCCATTGTCTCAGCCCAAAATCTCCTCAAGCTGATAAGCAACTTCAGCAAAGTCTCAGGATACAAAATCAACATGCAAAAATCACAAGCATTCCTATACAGCAATAATAGACAAACAGAGAGTCAAATCATGAGTGAACTCTCATTCACAATTGCTACAAAGAGAATAAAATACCTAGTAATCCAACTTACAAGGGATGTGAAGGACCTCTTCAAGGAGAACTACAGACCACTGCTCAAGGAAATAAGTGAGGACACAAACAAATTGAAAAACATTCCATCCTCATGGATAGGAAGAATCAATATCATGAAAATGGCCATATTGCCTAAAGTAATTTATAGATTCAATGCTATCCTCGTGAAGCTACCATTGACTCTCTTCACAGAATTAGAAAAAGCTACTTTAAGTTTCATATGAAACCAAAAAAGAGCCCGTATAGCCAAGATAATCCTAAGCAAAAAGAACAAAGCCAGAGGCATCATGCTACCTGACTTCAAACTGTACTACAAGGCTAGAGTAACCAAAACAGCATGGTACTGGTACCAAAACAGATATATAGAACAATGGAACAGAACAGAGGCCTCAGAAATAATGCTACGCATCTACAACCATCTGATCTTTGACAAAGCTGACAAAAATAAGCAATGGAGAAAGGATTCCCTATTTAATAAATGGTGTTTGGAAAACTGGCTAGCCATATGCAAAAAACTGAAACTGGACCCCTTCCTTACACCTTATGCAAAAATTAACGAAAGATGGATTAAAGACTTAAATGTTAAGACCTAAAACCATAAAAACCGTAGAACAAAACCTAGGCAATCCCATTCAGGACATAGGCATAGGCAAAGACTTGACTAAAATATCAAAAACAATGGCAACAAAAGCCAGAATTGAC
This sequence comes from Papio anubis, assembly GCF_008728515.1. Lineage (NCBI taxonomy): Eukaryota > Metazoa > Chordata > Mammalia > Primates > Cercopithecidae > Papio > Papio anubis. The sequence continues at coordinate 37,982,416 of NC_044988.1, read as the reverse complement.
AAATGGGATTTAATTAAACTAAAGAGCTGCTGAACAGCAAAAGGAACTATCATCAGAGTAAACAGGAAACCTACAGAATGGGAGAAAATTTTTGCAATCTATCCATCTGACAAAGGGCTAATATCTAGAAGCTACAAAGAACTTTAACAAATTTATAAGGAAAAAACAAACAACCTCATCAAAATGTGAGCAAGGGACATGAACAGACAATCCTCAAAAGAAGACACTTATGTGGCCAACAAACATATGAAAAAAAGCTCATCATCACTAGTCATTAGAGAAATGCAAATCAAAACCACAATGAGATACCACCTCATGCCAGTTAGAATGGCTATCATTAAAAAGTCAAGAAACAACAGATGCCTGAGAGGATGTAGAGAAATAGGAATGCTTTTACACTGTTGGTGGGAGTGTAAATTAGTTCAACCATTGTGGAAGACAATCTGGCAATTCCTCAAGGATCTAGAACCAGAAATACCATTTGACCCAGCAATCCCATTACTGGGTATATACCCAAAGGATTATAAATCATTCTACTATAAAGACACATGTGCACATATGTTTATTGCAGCACTTCACAAATGCAAAGACTTGGAACCAACCCAAGTGCCCATCAATGATAGACTTGATAAAGAAAATGTAGCATATCTACACCATGGGATACTATGCAGTCATAAAAAAGGAATCAGTTCATGTCCTTTGCAAGGACATGGAAGAAGCTGGAAACCATCATTCTCAGCAAACTAACACGAGAACAGAAAACCAAACACCGCATGTTCTCACTCATAAGTGGGAGTTGAACAATGAAAACACATGGACACAGGGAGGGGAACAACACACACCAGGGTCTGTCGTGGGGTGGGGGTGTAGGAGGGAATAGCATTAGGAGAAATACCTAATGTAGATGATGGGTTGATGGGTGCAGCAAACCACCATCGCACATGTATACCTATGTTACAAACCTGCACATTCTGCACATGTATCCCAGAACTCAAAGTATAATAAAAATAAATAAATAAATAGGAAAAAAAATAGTCAATATTTAAGCATGTCTTAGAAAAGAGAAGGTGTACAGGTAGGACTCTTATTTCAAGCTGTTAAATTAGAATTTTGCCTTTGTGGGTGTGTTCTTAAGAGCTAGTGAAAATGTAACTACGAACTTGCTCTGTGACCTTAAACAAATCATTCAGTGTCTGGACCTCAGTCTCCTCCTCTGTCAAAAGGTTGCAATTGGATGGCATGATTTTGTAGTTACCTTTGAGCTCAAAAATTCCACACGCTAAAAGAAAGAAATGTAAACTGACTCATCATTATTCCCTGGGCTCAAATGATGTTTTCTGCCTTAGATTGTCCTGATACTTAAAAAATTTAAATATAAGAATGGGAAGATTTGAATTTTTACAAATTGAATTTCAAATGTTTTAGAAGATGTTTAGAGATGTTTTTAGAAAGAATTATCAAGAAGAGGTCACTTAGTAACTGCATAGACTGCCTGAAGGGCAGCCAAGTTATAGACATAAAAATATTTAAAATGAGCAAGGAAGAAATACAAATCCTGACAGAGTGGAATTGAGACATGGGATTGATTATTTCCAGTGGAAAGAATTAGGAAATTTTCCATGGAGAACACACAGTCACAGCTTTTCCAGACTTTAAACCATTCAGTGAACCGGGCACTGAGCAAGGCTCTGTGAATAAGAACTTTTCAGTTAAAACACAGAACTTTCCTTTCTAGAGTTCAGGATCACGTAGGAGAAACCATCAAGTGGACAGATGCTTATCATAAAGTATTAGAAAACTCTACAAGGTAAAATTTATTAAAATGCTATCACAGTGCCTAGGACCTAGTATTTACCTAATAAACATTATTATGTTTTGCTCCTATTTCATTTTTATTGAGGTAAGCATAAGATACTACAGCATATTGTGTAATGGGCAACCCATACAGATTGTGTTGATCAAGGAAAGCTTCTGAGAGGAGGTAACATCTGAAATAAGTTTTGAAGGATAAGTAAAAGCTGAGTTGTTAAAACCTTAGCAGCAGGAAAAAGAAAAGGTATTCCAGTCAAAGGATGCAGTTTGGGCAAATGGAGTATGATGGAAGAGGGCACACCATGTTAAGGGCCTACAAGAAGCTTGGGAATGACTAGAAATTGTGTGATGAGGCATGGCAACAGGTGGTACTTTCTATAAATACCAGGGCTAGACCTAAAGACCATTTCATGTTATTTTAAATAGTTTGGGTTCTGGTTTGAAAAGGAGAGAATTGATGAAAGATGGTTAACAAGAGAAATATTAACTCTATACAAAGGAAAATGTGCTTAATTAATAAGGACAAACTTGAAAGCAAGAGATCAGTTAAAAAAAAAAAAAATGTTTGCTATAGTCCAGCTGACAAATTGAAGAAGCATTGAAATAAGTTCTTCTTGAACTAAGTATAGTAGTTCTCTAATAGTGATGGCTGGGTGGGGGGGCGGGCCAGGGGAGAAAGGAGACAAGAGGTGTTTATAGCTGAAAAGAACAGTACTCAGTGCCTAAAGGTGTGGTGTAAAGGAAAAGTTGAGGATGGCATCCAAGATATTGGCTTAGACTGTTTATATCATGTTGATCTAGTCTTTTGAGGATCTCCATGGAGCAGTAACCATCCTCATAAGATGAAAAATATCTTGGTCGGGGGTAGGGCACAGCTTAACAACTTGTAGTTGCTTTTTGTTTGTTTTCTTTGTTTTCTTTTTCTGTTTCGGGGAATTGAAATCTTTGTCCTGTCAGAACAAATCAGCTGTGTCTGATGTTTTAAAATTATGTAGGTGAACTTACTCGCCTTTGACATTTTCCACCTTTCTTATAGCTGCATTATTTTAAACCTGGGAGACCATATAGAGGAGAATGTACCTTCCCCCACATCCCCTGCCTCAGAGCCATCCTACACCATCCCTGCCTATAAGAGCACCCTTTTATGTAGGAAAGCGACCAAAAAGTAGCTGCATATAATGGCACAAGTACCCAGAAAAATGCTCAGGCTGGAGTCAAGACGTTGGCTGCGTCGTCACATAGGGAGTAATTAGAGTCAGGGAGTAGATGGGATTACACAGAGGAAATGTAGTGTAAGAAGAGAATCGGACAAAGGACAGAAACCTGAGAGAGTACCAACATTTACATGGTTGTAAAAAGAGCAGGAAGAATTGCTTTAGTTTTATTGCGCGAGCTCTCAGGACTTCTCAAAGTATTTAGGGAATATAATATATGGGACCAAGCAAGTCATGATGTTCATTTTCACCACAATCAGCAGCAGCATAAGCAAATGGCAACCATGTTGTAAATGATGGCTTCATAGGCCTGTTCTGATTACGCAGCTCTTTGAAATTGCATGAATTCTAAGCACTGTCACATTTCAAGAAAAGCAAATCAGAGAAACATTCCAAGAAATATATGTTCTAGCCTAGTTCACATCTGGGTGGCTGACTCATGCCAAGCCCTACTGAATGGCCAGAAATTGATGGGGGTAGGGATGATGAGACAGCGCTGCAGAGTCATTAACAGTTTCCTTCCACAGACAAGATCAGTTCTGCGAGTAGAAGTGAGGAGTTAGCGAGTTTGCTAATGATGGAGAGGCCTCCATGGACTCATTTGTCTAGGGAGGTGAGGTGGGGAGATGCTAAGACAAGACAAAGGAGTTGACAGCTTCTATGAAATTCAAGTACCACTTTGATTCCCTGATTGATACAAGAAGAGTATTTGCCTCCCCAAATAAACTCTAAATTCTGCAAATTGATGCAACATGCCAAGAGCACCTAAGCTTAAATTTGACATGTTGCAAGTACTCAGTGGTTTCTCTTTCTGTCCCACCAAGGACTAGGTTTTGTATTTTTCTTCCTACCTTCTCTTGTACCAAGCAGAGAGCTGAGGAACTATTGAGAATTCAATAAATACCTGATTGAAATAGTGCTTGTTAGGGAAAAAATATCAACCATATTTTTGCATTAGATAAAGTATGAAAAATTTTGGGTTGATAGTTTGCCAAGCTGATCCTTTTTCAGTACTGTAGACTTATTTAAACTCCCTTTCTCAGGAGCACTGAATCACAGGAGTGGCGGGAGAGTGCTGGATTAAATCGTAGCTTCGGCCCCTGGGACTGCGCCTTATGAAGACAAATAGTAGACATAATAATAAAATTAAAATATTTCTACTGTTCTAAATTTAGAAAATGACTGCCTTCTTTTTGTAAATGATAATGGCTTGTAAAGCAGTTCAATCTTTTTAGCTATGTAAATGGTATAATACAGTTTAAAGGATTTTTAAATTAAAACAATTGGAAGCTTCAAATATAGACTGCATTTTCCAATTTTTACAATGCTTTGCTCAAAAATGCAGGGCTTAAAATCACATACGACTCACTGCATTGTTTCAAAGTCATTACATTCGAGGTGTGTTACCCCCATCTGGCACGTAGAGTCACATGTCCTGGTGTTCATTGCTGTTTGGTAAGTAGTATGTGTTTATAAACGGAATATCAAAGAAATGGACAATACTTGGATAATTTACCTAAGTTGTGTTATTTTTTAAAGATATTTAAGGTTGTTAACTTATTATTTAAAAGGCTCTGACTAACTTTGCATTTTAAAAATAGATCAGTTTTATTCTGCTAGTTTCATAAAAACAATGTAAACACAAGCATTCTGTACATCTTGCTGGTGAATTCACATGCTTACTTGGTTCCCTGATCCTTTGACCTCCTCGTCTTCTCCAGTTATTTTCTGTTTGGACCACTAGCCACAGGAGTGGAGTGTGGTTGGGGCTTAGGAGACAGCAATGTAGCTTTTTAGTGTGACTCGTTTTATTGCTCGCTCTCGGCTCTGAGTAACTTCTAAAATAAAAAAGTATGTAGAAGTTGGCCAGGTGCGGTGGTTCACGCCTATAATCCCAGCACTTTGGGAGGCCGAAGTGGGCGGATCACCTGAGGTCAGGAGTCCGAGACCAGCCTGGTCAACATAGTGAAACCCTGTCTCTACTAAAAATATAAAAATTAGCTGGGCGTGGTGGCAGGCACCTGTAATCCCAGCTACTTGGGAGGCTGAGGCAGGAGAATCACTTGAACCCAGGAAGTGGAAGTTTCAGTGAGCTGAGACCGCGCCATTGCACTACAGCCTAGATGACAGAGCAAGACTCAGTCTCAAAAACAACAAAAGAAAACAGACAGAAAGAAAAAGAAAGAAAAGAAAAGAAAAGAAAAGAAAAGAAAAAAGAGAGAAAAGAGAAGAGAAGAGAAGAGAAAAAAAAGAAAAGAGAAAAAAAGAAAAATCTTTGGGTCGGGGCAGTGGCTCACGCCGGTAATCCCAACACTTTGGGAGGCCGAGGCGGTGGATCACAAGGTCAGGAGATTGAGACCATCCTGGCTAAAACAGTGAAACCCCATCTCTGCTAAAAATACAAAAAAAAAAAAAAATAGCCAGGCGTGATGGCACGCACCTGTAGTCCCAGCTACTCAGGAGGCTGAGACAGGAGAATCGCTTGAACCCAGGAGGCAGAGGTTGTGGTGAGCTGAGATGGCGCCACTGCACTCCAGTGCAGACAGAGCATCAGAGCGACACAGAGCAAGACTCCGTCTCAAAAAAAAAAAAAAAAAAAAAAAAGGAAAGAAAATTAGAAGAAATTAAAAAGCTACATGGAAGTGGTCATTCTAAATCAAACTGCATCCCTGCCTATTAGGCCTCTGAATCAGTTCCTATGCAGATGGATGGCAAAGACAATAAACAAGAGCCATCTAGGACACGGAATGTTATTTTGACTATTGTTAAGGAAGTAAGAACTTCCCTAATGACCTTTGTATTCTCATATTCATAGAAAGTAAGTGATACAACCATGGAGTAATGGTTCATTTAGCATGATGTGTGTATATGTGCATGTGTAGATATTTGGCATAAAAATAATGCCTATTCCTCATAAGGAGCAATTGTGTAAGTAATATGCTAGTGAGCTCTCTTCTGAAAGTCCTGGTATTGATGAAAATTATCAATTGGGTTCACCCATTTCAGAAAAATTTCTGTAACAACAAAAATATATATTAACACTGGACTTAATAGAGAAAAAAAACAAAGTCAAGAGAATTTGCTGAGAAAAACACAATGGCACAAAATACATCCTTTTAATAAGTATTAACATGAAGATTGAAAAGAGTAAACTACACGTGAATTATCTGCCTGTTAACAGTATGAATTTGATGTTAACCACTAATCCCTTCTCACTAGCAAAATAACTTCTTCAGGGTAAAGAGAGACTAGGATTCTATCTTTGCTCCTGGCCAACTTTCCCTTTTATTGTTCTTATTTTGCCTCCTCTTCCTCTCTGTCCAGTTTTAGATCTCACTCATCCATTCCAATGCACTTTGGACTGTTTATTTAAATTTGCTGAAGCTGATATATTGATTGCAGTGCCTTCCCTAAGACTATGCTGGACTCACCACATCAAAATTTCATGAGAGGTCAGCTGTGGTGGCTCACCCCTGTAATCCCAACACTTTGGGAGGTCGAGGTGGGTGGATCACTTGAGGTCGGGAGTTCGAGACTAGCCTGGCCAACATGGTGAAACCCCGTCTCTACTAAAAATACAAAAATTAGCTGAGTGTGGTAGCACACACCTGGAATCCCAGCTACTCAGGAGGTTAAGTCGGGAGAATCACTTTAACCAGGGAGGCAGAGGTTGCAGTGAGCCAAGATTGTGCCACAGCGCTCCAGCCTGGGCGACAGAATGAGACTCTGTCTCAAAAAAGAAAGAAAAAAAAATCACGGGAAAACTTTTGAAAAAACACTACAGCCACCTGCTCAGATTTAGTAAATCCAGAAAGAGGTACTGGGAATTAGCATTTAGCCTCCCAAGTGAGTCTGATGAGCAGATATGCACAATAATCATTGGATAGTCGTCTATGTGAGGTATGTCTGTCTGTGAGAGAGAAGGAGTGAGAGCAAGTTCAGGAAGCTTTAACACAGGAAGAATCACTGCATAAAACAGAATCAAGTTCATGTTTCTGGTGTAGATGATAGTTCTGTTCCTACTTTGGATGTACAACTATATTCTAATGTGCCAGTGAATAGCCTCACAGATTCCAGTGGCAGGTTTTCTAAACCTTCCTGGTTTGAGACAGAAAAGAGTAACTTTGGCCAGATGCAGGGCACGCCTGTAATCCCAACACTTTGGGAGGCCCAGGCACGCGAATCGCCCTGAGGTCAGGAGTTCAAGACCAGCCTGACCAACATGGCGATACCCCGTCTTGACTAAAAATACAAAGTAAGCCTGGCATGGTGGCGTGCATCTGTAATCCCAGCTACCCAGGAGGCTGAGACAGGAGAATCACTTGAACCCAGGTGGTGGAGGTTGTGGTGAGCTGAGATTGTGTCACTGCACCATAGCCTGGGCAACAGAGGGAGACTCTGTCTCAAAATAAAATAAATAAAATAAAATAATAGAAAATGGAGATGCTTCTTGGGAATAACAGACTCTGTTGTGTCATGTTTTAGTATTCTATCAATTGCCTGTAAATACTTAGAACAAGCTTGTCCAACCCACGGCCCATGGGCCACATGTGGTCCAGGATGGCTTTGAATGTGGGCCAACACAAATTTGTAAACTCTCTTAAAACATTGTGAGATTTTTTTGCAACTTTTTGTTTTAGCTTATCAGCTGTCATTAGTGTTAGTGTATTTTATGTGTGACCCAAGACAATTCTTCTTTTTCCAGTGTGGCCCAGGGAAGCCAAAAGATTGGACACTCCTGGCTTAGAGGAAGGGCTGGGTTTGTTTATTAATCATTTTGATCAAACTATAAAAATATGACCACGATAGATATTTTCAATGTTTTTCCTCATTCTAAATACATTGCCTCCTTAATATTTAAGAACAAATATTGTCTTAACATTTTTTTTTTGGAGTCTCACTCTGTCACCCAGGCTGAAGTGCAGTGGTGCGATCTTGGCTCACTGCGACCTCTGCCTCCTGGGTTCAAGCAATTCTCCTGCCCCAGCCTCCCAAGTAGCTGGGACTACAGGTGTTTGCCACCACACCTGGCTAATTTTTGGTAGTTTAGTAGAGATGGGGATTTGCCATGTTGCCTGGGGTGGTCTCAAACTCCTCAGCTCAGGCAATCTGACCACCGCGGTCTCCCAAAGTGCTAGGATTACAGGTGTGAGTCACTGCACCCAGCCTCGTTTTAAAAATATATATGTATATACATATGTGTTGCTTTGTTAACATTATATATATACTCCTGATTGTAACAATACATGCATGCATGTACATGCAAACACACATGCATCTATATATGCATGTATGTGCATCCATGTATACATACATGTGTGCATATATACATGTGTGTATGCATGTTGCATGCATGTATGGGTCGTGTGTGTACTTGTGTGCATGCATGTGTGCCTATATGCATTTGTACATGGATGCATGTATGTATGCATATATGGATACATGTGCGTATGCATGCATGACTGCAGTTGGATACGTGTATACATGCATGTATAGATATGTACACATTCATGATTCCAAAACACTATAAATGTGATTATGCCTAAGACGAACATCTGTGTATGGAAAAAATAGGAAAAGTGAGATATTTCTACATGACACAGCATTCTCAGTGCACACAATGCCCTCATTAATCAGCAGGTTTTGCTAAGCTAATTTTTAGAATGAAAACTATAATAATACAGCAAGTCTATATCTAAACAAGCAAAGTAAACTAGAGAAAAAATACTACATGGAGTTTGGCCAACAGAAATTGGATAATTCGGGTTGAAATTTCTTTTCTCTTTTCTTTTTTTTTTTTTTTTTGAGACAGGGTCTCACTCTGTCACCCAGGCTGGAATCCAGTGGCATATTCTCGGCTCACTGCAACCTCCATCCCCTAGGTTCAAGCAATTCTCCTGCCTCAGCCTTCCCAATCGCTGGGACTACAGGTGTGCGCCACCACACCCAACTAATTTTTGTATTTTTACTAGAGACAGGATTTCACCATGTTGACCAGGCTGGCCTTGAACTCCTGACCTCAGGTGATCCACCCACCTTATCCTCCCAAAGTGTTGGGATGACATATTGAAATTTATTAAACTGCAGTTAGATAACAGCTCTCATCCTTTCTTGACTTTGCAGTATTATAGAGAAGAGCATAATAAAGTGATGAAAAGGATCTGCATACATCCACCTGTGGGTTTAGAAATCCTCAGAAATAAACTTATGTTCCCTACAATGTGTGGTCTTTTTCAGTCGAACTTTGCAGGTGTTCTGAGGTTTGTTAACAGACCATCCCTAATTAAAAACAAAAACCAAGCAAACAAAAAGCAATAAATATGACTTGTACTAGATAGAAAAATAGCCCATGCAAGTGGCCATAGTCATACAATCCATCTTGTTAGAGAAAGTTTGGTCCACAATATTGTGTTATAAACTAGCCTTTGGGTGATTCATTTAAAGTATCCGAATAGAAATATCTGAAATATACAACATTTCTTCCCAACAGTTGGTATTTAGTTGAGAAAAATTGTACCTTTTAGGAAAAGTACCTTTTATGCATCCAGAGAAGGAAAGTGTGCAATATGTTTTCTAACATAGGCTACAAGTAATCACTAAATATATATGCATACATACACACACGTGCGTGCACACACACACACACACATATTCAGTGCTGCTCAGTATCACTCTCTACAGACGAGGCTGTTATTTGGTCTGTTATTTAAATGCTGATGTTCTAAAAGTGAAAGGGTTGAATTTTTTTACTGGTAAAAATCCCTCAAATCCACTGTTTAAAAAACAGTGCAACATGCTAACAAAAAATTCCAAAGGTACTGCTAATTTCCTGACAATTTATTGCGTACTTCCAGTCTTGGGCCTTTTCTAATTTGCTTGTTCTGTCTCCCTTTCTAGGCCGAGGGAGGATCTGCTTTCTGTCTCTTTTAAGAGTTTGATTTCAGTACGTTTTGTTAGACTGGGCAGGTCAGCAGGTGTGCACTAACACATTACCCAGGTGGCCACTTAATGCAGTGTGATTGAGCATGGAGGAAATAAGCAACCTTTCTCAGTGCATAGGGCTGTCTGGCTGCTCGAGCAGGTGAATGTGATTAGCAACTGACTTTGGGTAGAGATTCCCCTGTATTCTCAATAGATGTCCCCTTAATTGAAAGCTTGTTGTGACGCTGTAGATTCTGAGGCCCCAAATTCCCCTTAATGTCTCTTGCTTGTTAAAAATACACCTCCTGTCCTTGAAGAGAGAAACTTGCTTAACAGTTACACAGGTGTGGTGGGAGAGTGGGCATGCACATGCAAACACATGAAAAATAAAGTGAAACTGCAAGTCCTTTACTGTCTTTCCATCAGATCGTCTCTAGCAATAAACCTTGAGGTCTGAATCATGCCATTTTAGCAAATGTTCCATTTAATTATGTTCTGGAATAAAGCAGTGCAACACATTTGTAGGTGTGTCCTTCAGAATGGTATAGACTGCTAGGATTATTTGTTTCTATTTATACTCCATTATATTCATAAAAATTAAGGCATATTACAAAAATACATAGAGTAATCCAGATTGGCTGAGAAAACTGGGGTGATTAAAAAGAAAGGAGAGAAAAATAAAAAGAAACCAGGGATGAGATATGTAGACAAACCATGCTCTGAGTTTCCTGTTTCTGATTGTTACAAGTAGACCACAGCTTAGACCTGTGTTTCCTTGCCCCAAAGCAAAGAGGAAAATAGAAATAATCTGTTATGTAGACCGGGTGCGGTGGCTCACACTTGTAATCCCAGCACTTTGGGAGGCCGAGGTGGGGGAATCACCTGAGGTCAGGAGTTGGAGACCAGCCTGGCCAAAATGGTGAAATGCTGTCTCAACTAAAAATACCAAAAAAAAAAAAAAAAAAAAAAAATTAGCTGGGCTGGTGGTGGGCACCTGTAATCCCAGCTACTTGGGAGGCTGAGGCAGGAGAATCGCTTGAACCTGGGAAGCAGAAGTTGCAGCAAGCCGAGATCGTGCCACTGCACTCCAGCCTGGGCGACACAGTGAGACTTTTTATCAAAAAAAAAAAAAAGAAGAAGAAGAAGAAGAAGAAGAAACAATCTATTATGTGATTCTCATTGCCTATACAATGGGAATTGTAAAAAAAAAAAAAAAAAAAAAAAAAAAAGTCAAAAACAAGTCTTTGTGCAGAGAGAAAAGAGAGGCATTTATCCCATGAGGCCTCATAAAGAAAACACGATTATATGCAGAATTTGCTGCTTGAACCCTGTGGTTTATGTGCACTGTTTGCTTTGGATATTTGATACCACAGGAGGTTTTATGAGAAAGATTTAATCATGTGCTACATGCATTGATATATGTAAATATTTCTTGTAATTCATTACATTTAATAGAATTCATTTTATAGCTCATTGTTTCCAATTTGAAACAAAAAAAGTAAAGTCATGAGTTGTGAATGGTTTTCTAGAGGGAATGATGTCAGGCACTCAAGGAACTATTCATTCAAATGCATTTTTTGAGCACTATGTGAGCTACCTTGCTACTTTTGATTATATTATGCAGTAGATTTCACTGGGTTTTGTAAAGAAGGATAATTTTACAACTATATCACTGAGAATTTTATAATCTGCAGCTCTAATTCTCTGTTCTATTTCATAGTCAAACTTTTCTAAAAGGTCTCTCTACACACTACCTCCAGTTCATCATCACTAATTTACTCTTCCGCATATTCCATATTCTAGGGAACACCCCTTACCTCAGTGCCCCCATTCACCCCATCCGCTCCTTAGGCTCTATTATACAATATTCTCACAGTGTATCCACTACTTTCTGCCTGTGATTTTCAGACTTGTTGGCAGGGTCATGTTTCTGATCCAGTTATTAAATGTCATAATTGTCCAATGATTGATTTTAGGACTTCTCTCTCTGTCTCTCCTCTGCTGTAACCCTCTTCTTCCTTCCCTCTCTACCTGTGCTGATGGCTTCCATTAACATCTACATGCTATTGACTCCCACATTATTCTTTCTAAACCAAATTTCTCTTCTGAGTCCCAGACTGTATATCCATTGATAATTCCACTTAGATGTCACTAAGTCATCACAAACTCAGAAAATCCAGGATAAAATTTCTGATCTTTGATATAAAACCTTGTGCTTTCTTAGTGTTTTCCAGCTTAGTGAATGTAACCACCAGCTATCGAATTGTTCACATCAGAAAGATAGAGATCTTTGTAAACACCTTCTTCTCTTTCATTCCTGCGTCCAAAGTGATGACTAATTATATATGTCCAGTTGGCCACCAGATGCCCAGATATTGGGTCAAGTATTATTCAGGGTGAATATCTAAGGCTGTTTTTATTAGATGACCCTAACATTTGAATTGGCAGCTTGCCCTTCCTAATGTGGATGTGCCTCATCCAAGCATTTGAAAGCCTAAGTGGACCCTTTCTCATCTAAGAGGAAATTTTTTCCTGCCTGATTGCCTGGAGCTGGAACATTGGGTTTTTTCTGCCTTCGGACTTGAACTGAAACATCATTTCTTCCTTGGTCTCAATCCTGCTGACATTCAGACTACAGTTGCCACATCAGCTCACCTAGGTCTCTAGCTTGCCAGCTGTAGATCTTGAAATGTATACATATATGTACATGTATGTGTGTGTGTGTATACTTGTAAATACGTTTGTATATACACGCACACATGAATGTGCACACACACACATATCCTACTGTTCCGATCTTCTGGAGAACCCCCACTAATACATGCAGTGGTCCACAATCCCCGTTGATCTTACTTTCTATACATGCCTCTTGTTGTAAATCACATCACTTCAACTCAATGGTCACCACCAGAGTTCTATCTTTTACTTATACTAACGTTGTAGCATCTTTGACCTTCATTGACACTGGTTTTCATCTAAACTATTCTCTGTGGCTAGTTGAAGTGGATTCTTCAAAACGTCGACCTCACTATGATGCCTCCTCATCACACAGACCTTTTTCTTCATCATAAAACTTGCAAAGGCTATTGTTTTTAGGATAAAAATGAAAATCCTGAACATGACATGTGAGGCTCTGGATAGTTTTGTGTATATATGTCTTCAAACTGCTTTCATATTTTCCTTTCTTACAGAGCTTTCTTAGCACTGACCACACTAAATGTTTTATAGTTCCTTGAACATGTTTTCTCGTTCAGGGTTTGGGCACATGTTTTGTGATTCAGTTCCTTTTGTTGTTCATATGCTTTCATCATATATCTTGTATACTAAGGACAGGATGGCAGAAGTAGTCTGCCAAGGTGTAAGCAATAAAGGGGTGCGTTGTCTGCAGAGGATCTAAAAACAATAATAAAATCCAGTAAATGTTAGTCTGCTTTTTATTGGTATCTTAAATCATCAATTCTAAATGGTGTCTCTTCTGAATAAATCTTTTGTTGGTCTAAATTCTAAACTATTGAGTTTCAATATTCATGTACACTTCACATTGTTTAAAATTATGCTTTCATAAGCATTATATTCTATGTGGAAGTTAATTTGTAGAACTCCTAGCTATATTGTCAGCCCTCAACATGGACTCACCTACACATATTTGTTCAAATACGTTCAAACTGTTATAATTCTGTAACAGTTAACAATCATTACAGCTTGCTTCAGGTCTAGATTTATCTCAACCCCTATCACTCTACATATTTCTGAGCTTAAAGAGTAAGTTTTAAATAAACAGTCATAATGCAGAGTTGTAAGTGAAAGAAATAATTTGAGTTGCTTCAGTTCTACAATCCTTTATGACCACCTGGAGTTTTTATTTCTGTTTAAAAGTTCAAATGGCAAAACAGAACAAATGGCAAAGTGTAATATTGTTATTTGGTAAGAACAACTTTTAGTTCACACAAAATATTTTGCTTAATTTGAGTAATATCTTCACAATTCAAATGCATTTTTCCTTATTTTAAAATTAAAGAATAATTAAAATAGTAATTGCTAATCATTATTACATTAAAAGTATTGAAAACACTTTTGTCATATGGAAGAGACGTGTTAAAATGATCCACTCTACATGTCATATCCTTAGACATGCCACTACACGAATCATGCTTCTTTTCTTCAGAGCATTGACTTTCAATTTTAGTCTGTATTCATTAGTCTGATTGTATAATTAATCTCTGAATCCCTGACCAAACTGACCCTTCTCTAAGAATAACAGCACCATCTATCTTTTAACTCACCATTGCATTGGCAGAATCTAGCTAGCACAATGCTAGCAAGAAGTGAGCACTTAGTAAATATTTGTTGAATAGACAAATAAATGAACAGGTAATACTTAGATGGGCCAGGATTTAATCCAAGCCTATCTACCCCCAAAACAGGTCATCATCACAATACCTCACTGACTTCCAGTCTCCTCTTCATTGTCCACTAATAAGTATACATTTATTTGCAGAATATTGATAGCATGAATTTCTTCACTCTTTCTAGTCACTCTTCATTTGGAAGACAGGAAAGGTAAGGTGAAGTATGGGGAATGGGGTAGGGAAAGTTTGCCTTAATAAGAAGCTCATCCTTGCAAAACACATTCCTAAATTTAGGGCAGAATACCAATGTATAGCAATTAAATAGAAGTCACTCATTATAATACTTTTTTATTTAAATTAAGAAAAAAATATGAGCTATGCCAGATGTATGCAGACTCAGAATAGAACCCCTCATGTGTAAATAATATACTTTGCTTGATTTTTGGGGCTTGATATAAACAAATTGATGTTGCAAAATGCTTTATTTATTTCTTATGTAGGTTTTTACCTTTGATATATTTGTGAATATCCAACAGAGAGATGTCTTCAGTAATATGCCTTACAAAGGTAGATTCTAAAAATAGTAACTCCAAAGGCAAGGAATACTCACATTATATCTTACAACAAGGAATACTCACATTTTATCTTACAACAAGGAATACTCACATTTTATCTTATAACAAGGAATATTCACATTTTACCTTTCAAATATTTATGAAATACATGGTATTTTCTTTTTTATCCTATTGCCAATTATTGCAAACACACACATGGTAAAGTTATACTACATGTGCTATGTAATGTTCAACTCACATTCATAATTTTTTTTAAAGAAAATTCTGTGGTATTTATTTTGAAGAGAAGAAAAGAGGATTACAAAGGTGATATTATTCAGCTTCTAGAAATGGCGGGGTGTAAAATCATAAATCGTTAAGCTTAAGAAGCTAAAAGACTTTTCAAAATAGATTAATGGGAAAAATCATCATCATCATAATTAACATTTGTGTAGTTTTTTTATGCCTCACAAAGCACTTTCATATCTCATTTGAACTGTACAACAGTGACTTCAGATAGGGATATAGGTATTTAAACCTCTGTTTCTACCATTTAGGAACCTGAGATTTCACTGTGGCAACTTTACCAGGGTTCTACAGAAATTCAACAAGCCACAAGTTCAGCTCAGATAATTTAGCTCCACATTTAAATTCCATTTTATTTAACTAAATAATGAATACATTTTTTAAAAAATATACATTTCCTGAATTAATCCATTGTCTTTATTTTTAGTAAAACCTTTTCTCTAATTTTAATAGCTTTATAGGAGTATAATTCACATACCATACAATCTAACCGTTGTAAGTGTACAATTCAATGTTTTCTGTATCTATTACCACAATCAGATTTTGTAGCATTCCTATCAGCCCAAAAGTTCCTGTTTTCAGTCAGTTCCCATTCTCAACCTGGTCCCAGACAACCTCAGATCTGCTTTCTGTCTCTATAGGTTTGTCCTTTCTGTAAAGTTCATATAAACTGAATCATACAATGTGTAGTATTTTTGTGTTTGTGTCTGGCTTCTTTCACTTCTCATGTCGCTGAAGTTCATCCATATTTTAGGGTTTATCAATGGTTTGTTTCTTTTCGTTGCTCGATATTATTCTATTCCAAGTATATATAACGTATTGTTTCTCCATTCACCAATTGATCGACATTTGGTTTGTTTCCCATTGGGTCTATAAAGAATAATGCTACTATGAAAATTTACATACATATTTTTATATGGACATATATTTTTATTTCTCTTGGGTAAACACCTAAGAGTGGAATTCCTGGGTCATCTGGCAAGTCTATGTTTAACATTTTGCAGAATTGCCAAAATGTTTTCTGAAGTGGTATGTTATTTTTCATTACCGCTAGTAATGTATGAGTATTCCACTCTCTCCACATCCTTACCAGTACTTGCTATTGTTAGTCTTTTTGAATATAGTCATCCTAGTGGGACTAGGGTTGTATCTCATTGCAGTTTTAATTGGCACTTATCTAATGACTAATGAAGTGAGCATCTTTGTTTATTGCTCATTCATATATCTTCTTTGATAAAATGTCTAGTCAAGCCTTTTGCTCATTTTTAATTGAGTTGTTTATCTTATTATTGAAGTTTATGAGTTATTTGTATCTTTTGGATATAATTCCTCTATCAGAAATATAATTTGCAAATATTTTCTCCATTTGTGGGTCATTTTTCACTTTCTTGATGCCACCCTTTAAACAGAAAAAAATTAAATTTTGCTCAAGTTCAACTATTGTTTTTAAAAAAATTTTCTGGATCATGTTTTTGGTATCATATGTAAGAAATCTTTACCTAATCTATGATCACAAACATTCTCTCTTGTGTTTCCTTCTAAAAATAGTATAAATTTAGCTCTTGCATTTGGGTCTATGATTTATTTTGAGTTAATTTTTGTGTGGAGTTTGAGATAAGTATCAAAAGTGCCATCATTCATTCTCTCTCTCTCTCTCACACACACACGCACACACGCACACATGCATGCACACACACACACATATGGGCATCCAATTCTCCCAACCCGTTTGTTGAAAGGACCATCTTTTCCCAACTGAATTGCCTTGGCACTTTTGTCAAAAATCAATTGACCTTAAATGCAAGGGTTTATCTCTGGAGTCTCACTTCGGTTCTAATTGTCTACATGTCTCTTCTCAGGACAATACTACATTGTTTATAGCAAGTTCTTAAATCAATAATGAAAATCCTTCAACTTTGTTGTTCTTTTTCAATTTTTTTGTCTATTCTAGATCCTTTGAATTCATATAAATTTAAAAATTGTACAAAAACATGCCTGCCAGGATTTTGACAGATTGTGTTGAATCCACAGATGAGTTTGAAGGAGAATGATCATCTTAATAATAGTGTCTTTAATTCACAAATATGGACTGTCTCTCCATTAATTTATATGTTCTTAATATCTTTCAGCAATATTTTGTAGTCTTCTGTGTACAAGGCTTGCACTTCTTTTGTTCAATTTATTTCTGAGTGTTTTTATCCTATTATGAACATAATTTTTACGTAATTTCACTTTTGGATTGTTCATTGCTAATGCGTAGAAATAAAATTAATTTTTGTATCTTGATTTTATATTATGTAATCTTGATAAATTCATTTTCTAGTTCTAGTAGATTATCTTAGTCCATTTTCTTTTGCTTGTAACAGAATATCTGAAACTGGGTAATTGATAAGAAATGAAATTTATTTCTTACAGTTCTGGAGGCTGGGAAGTTCAAGGTTGAGGGAGTATATTTGCTGAAAGCCTTCTTGCTAGTGGGGACCTCCTGTAGAGTCCCAAGGCAGTGCAGGGCATCACATGCTAGCTCAGGTCTCTCTCCCTCTCTTGTTTCCCCCCCACCTCCCGAAACGGAGTCTTGCTCTGTCGCCCAGGCTGGAGTGCAGTGGCGCCATCTCGACTCACTGCAAGCTCCACCTCCCTGGTTCACACCATTCTCCTGCCTCAGCCTTCCGAGTAGCTGGGACTACAGGCGCCCGCCACCACGCCCGGCTAATTTTTTTGTATTTTTAGTAGAGATAGGGTTTCACCGTGTTAGCCAGGATGTTCTCTGTCTGCTGACCTCGTGATCCGCCCACCTCGGCCTCCCAAAGTGCTGGGATTACAGGTATGAGTCACCGCGCCCGGCCTTCTTCCTCTCTTGTAAAGCCACCAGTTCCACATGGTGATAACTCATTAATCCATTAACCCGATTTTAATTAGTAGATTAATCCATTTATGAGTACAGATCTTTCATGACCCAATCACCTCTTAAAGGCCCCACCTCTCAATACTGCCACATTGGGGATTAAATTTCTACATAAAGGCCGGCCGCAGTGGCTCATGCCTGTAACCCCAGAAAATATTTCAGTGGTGATGAAATCCTTATTTGCTTAGTTTGTTGAATGTTTGTATCTGGAATGGGTGTTTGATTTGTCAAAACTTCTTTCACACTTATTGAAATGATCATATGGCTTTGCCCTTTTGTCTGTTAAGGCTTATCACATTAATTGAATGTAGAAAATTAAACCAACCTTGTATGTTAAATTTCACTTCATCAATATATAATTCATTTTTGTGGGTAGATTTCGATATATAATTCATTTATGTGGGTAGATTTAGGTTGCTAATATTTTGTGAAAAATTGTTGTGTCTATGTCCACAAGCAATATTGCTTTAAAGTTTTATTTTTATGTGAAGTATTTGCTTGGTTCTGGTATCAGTGTAATGCCAGCATCATAGAATGAGTTTGGGAGTGTTCTGTCTTCTATTTTCTGAAGGAGTTTATGTAAAAATGGCGAATTGACATAATTCACTAGGGAAACAATGTGATCTTGGGCTTATCTTTATGAGAAGATTTTTAATTCCCAGTTAAATTTATTTTCTTTTTGTAGGTCTATTCAAGTTTTTCTTTTTGAGTCAGTTTTGCTAATGTGTATCTTGCTTGATGTTTGTCTTTTTCATCTATGTTGCATAATTTGTTTTAAAGTTTTCCATAATTATATATTTTATATAATATGTAATTATACATAATTATATATAATTTATTATTTCCATGTTTATGTCAAATTATGAGCCTTTTAATTATGAGGCTGTAGCATTAATAATGATAGGTCTTCTTTCTGTATTGATTTTAGTAATTACTTTCTCCCTTTTGTTCTTGGATAATCTAGTTAAAGGTTTATCAGTTTTCTTATTGATTCCAAAGAAACAACTTTGGTTTCATTAATTTTCTTTATTATTTTTATATTTCTTTAATTACCAAGCTGATCTTTACAATTTACTTTCTTATGCTTGTTTTGGAGTTTAATTTGTTCTTCTTTTTCTAGTTTCTTAAGATGGAGGCTTAGATTATTGATTTGAGACCTTTCTCCTTTTCTAATATAGATGTTTATAGCTATAAATCAGCCTCCACCATTACTTTGGCTTCCTCCTAAGTGTTTTGTGTGTTGTGTTGTTATTTTCATTCAGTTCAAAATATTTTCTAATTTCTTTTTAAAATTTCTTCTTTACCCCACAGGTTATTTTAAAATGTGCTGTTTAATTTCTGCATATTTGGGTATCTCCCAATTTTTTTCTGTTGTTGATTTCTCATTTAATTATAATAGAACAACATACTCTGAATGGTTTCAATTCTTTTGAATTTAATACCTTTATTTTTTCCTGTGAATTTTTGCTACTCATTAATGTCATTTTCTTTCAGTCTGATGAAATTCCTTTAGTATTTCTTACAATGCAAGTCTGCTAGCAATAAACATCTTAGTCTTTCCTTATTTTAGAATGTCTTTATTTTGCCTTCATTTTTGAAAGATAGTTTTGCTGAATATTGAAGTCTTGGTAGACATTTTTTCAGCCATTTCGTTACATCATTCTACTGTCTTCTGGCCCCCATTGTTCGTAATAAAAAGTCAGCTATTAATTGTGCTGTTGCTTCCTTTTATGTGGTGAGTCATTTTTCTCTTCCTGCTTTCAAGATTTTCTCTTTATTTTTAAGATTTCAACTGTGTGACCATCCTATTCTAGATGAGACCCTCTTTGTGCTTGCTCTACTTGTGGGTACTTCAGCTTCCTGGATCTGTTGATAGTTTTCATCAAAATCATAAAGTTTCAGCTATTACTTCTTCAATATTTTCTGCTCCTTTTATGTATTTTTCTTCTGGGACTCATATTACATGTATGTTAATACACTTGCTTTATCTCACAGGTCCCTGGAGCTATGTTCATTTATATTCAGTCTTTTATTCTCTGCTCTTAAGATTGAATATTTTCTGTTGATCTCTCTTTTGAATCACTGACTCTTCCTTCTTACACCTCTTATTATACATTAAGTCCATGTAGTAAATTTCTCATCTTTGTTATTGTACCTTTAAACACAAAAATTTCCATCTGGTCATTTTTAATAGTTGCTTTATCTGTATTCCCCATTTGTTGATTCAATGCTATGTATTTTTCTTCTTTTTTATTTTTATTTTTATTTTTTTGAGACGGAGTCTCACTCTGTTACCCCAGCTGGAGTGCAGTAGTGCAATCTTGGCTCACTGCAACCTCCGCCTCCTGGGTTCACATCATTCTCCTGTCTCAGCCTCCCAAGTAGCTGGGATTACAGGTGCCCACCACCATGCCTAGCTAATTTCTATTTCTTTAAATACTGTTTTATTCCTTGAACATGTTTATAATGACTGCTTTTTTTCCTGAATAGAATTCATATTTTCTTGTTTCTTTGCCTATCCCTAATTTTATGTTGACAAATTCACATTTTAGATAATATATTGTGGCAGCTCTGGATTGGATTTTTTTTTTCCTGAGAGCTATTATTGTTTCTATTATTTTTCATTGTTATTTGGTTTGTTTATAAGTATTTTTCCTGGATTTAATTTGCAGAATCTATCTCTATTGTAGTATGCAGCTGCTGTCATGCCTGATGATGTCATCTGCTGATGGATACATATATGGGTTGAGAAACATAGGCAAAATTCAGGCAGTTTTCAATTCTGTCCTAACTTTTACTTTCCTCTGGGCCCTTCCAGGTCACCCCTGCATATGCATAGCCTTCCAGGCAGTCAATGGTGGATGGAAAGTCTGGGCCCTCTCAGGTCTCCTCTGCCTTTGTGTGACCTTGCAGTCGGCTAGAGATGTGTAGAGTTTAGCAAGCCCTTCCATGGTGCTCTCATTTTTTGGATCTCCCTGTTAAATGTCTGGATAGTCATATCGTCTGCCAAAAAGACCACAACTTGGGCTAGGAGAGCTGCTGTTGGGAGAGCTCCCCAACATAATAGAATTGTCTTAGTGACAAGCAGAGGAAAGTGGAAGGGAGCAGGGACAAATGGGAGGAACCCCAGGCGTTAAAGCCACATATTCCCACTATTACTGGAATTTCAGCACTTTTTACAAATAAATGCTTTGCAAGTGGTTATGTTTTACATTTTTATATAGGATGATGTCTTAATTTTTAAATATTTCTTACAATGTAGTACGTCAGTGTATCATAGCATTATCTCATTTACTTATTTGATCACCTCTTGAGGTAGATAATTTATTTCTATTTTACAGATGAAAAAACTGAACTATATCAAGACAAAGTAACTTCCCCGAAGTTACACTGATGAAAACTGACAAAGTCAGAATCTATCTACAGTGCACCCTCTTCTTAAGTCACTCAAACTAATTGTAAAAGAATTTGGAACACGGTAGAGTTAATTTGCTCAAACAAGGGCTTAAAAAACAGTGCTTAGTTCCTTGCTATCAAAGTTTTACACTTCTATAAACCATGACTATAAGGAGGAAAAAAAGATGTTTGTTTTAATGGCACTTGAAAGGATAAAATCATCATCTACTCAGGAAAATTTCCAAACTCAGGGCATAGGTCCTTACAAATATTTAATTCATTATGTTTGTGTTGCATTCATTGCATTCAAGAAATGTTTGCCATGTGTCTCTCTGAGCTTTGGACATACAGATTTATCTACACATATGAAAATGAAATGTAAACCTAAACTATGCTCACTTAAGACTAAACTTGGAAAACTTAAGACTTTGGCATTCCAAATGAAGCTGGTCTATGGTGATATTTATTTTTGCATTTGGTAATGTGTAGTATAAGTTAGCGACACAGACTTGATTTGTTTCCTTAGGATCATTGTGAATAAACTCTTTGGATTGGGAAATATCCTGTGTCAAGACAAATTATTCCAAGCTAGCCTACGATGGAAGAAGGGTAGGCTAATTCTTTTTGTATGTGATGGAGTCTCTCTCTCCCAGGCTGGAATGCAGTGACATGATTCCAGCTCACTGCAACCTCTGCCTCCCTGGTTCAAGTGATTCTCCTGACTCAGCCTCTTGAGTAGTTGGGATTACAGGCCCTCGCCACTATGCCCAGCTAATTTTTGTATTTTTAGTAGAGACGGGGTTTCACCATGTTGGCCAGGCTGGTCTTGAATGCCTGACGTCAGGTGATCCGCCCGCCTCAACCTCCCAATGTACTGGGATTACGTATGTGAGCCACGGCGTCCAGCTGGCTAATTCTTTATCCTCTAATGTGTGCTTACAGTCCTCATCTTCTTTGCACATTCAAAGGAAATGCAGTGCATCTGGAGGGCCATAATGTACACAGAAAGAAAATAGCGCTTCCGAGGGCAACCACTAAGAGCCCACGGGAGGAAGGCCAAGGGAAAGGCCAAGTTTATACATATCAATGAAAACAGGAACAGAAATGCAAACTATGGCCAAATTAAAATCATCACAGAATGCTTTACTTTGGAAGTGCTTGATTTTTCTGAAACATAAACATTGGATTGATTTGCATGTTATATAAGCCCTTTAGCTTCATCTTGACTTTTAGCCACCCAATCAGAGATGACTGGTGAGAATGACCTTAAAGGTAGACAATGTTCTCTTTCATTTTTGTATACTCATAATTCTAATAATTTGTGTCATTTAAATCTTGAAGAGTTTTTCTTCTAACTCTGGCCTTATTTTCTTACAGTCTTGCCAAGTTTCAAGTTTGCATCTTCAGCCAATTTTAATGTGTATGCAAACCAAAAATGTCCAAACATGCTCATTTCAGTGGAAAAATGTGTGTGTGTTTATATATCAGAAATATGAAATTTACTTGAGTTTTTACCTCAATTACATGAAAACATGCATTATGAGTGTACAATCAAATATAAGATATTCCCAAGTACATTTGTTATTTTAGAAAAATATCTACAGACCACAGTAATATATGATTACATGTTTTGCAAATAATATTTAACATGACCAACTAAATGTAATGTGTAACTTTTTTTTTTTTTTAAAGACAGAGTCTCACTCTGCCACCCAAGCTGGAGTGCAGTGGTGTGATCTCGGCTCACTGCAACTTCTGCCTCCCTGGTTCAAGTGATTCTCATGCCTCAGCCTCCTTAGTAGCTGGGACTACAGGTGTGCGCCACCATAGCTGGCTAATTTTTGTGTTTTTAGTAGAGACACGGTTTTACTATTTTGGCCAGGCTGGTCTTGAACTCCTGACCTTAGGTGATCTGCCCACCTCAGCCTCTCAAAATGCTTGAATTAAAGGTATGAGCCACTGCGTCTGACCTAATGTGTGACTTTTGATTGGATCCAAGATTGAGAAATAAGCAGCTATACAATTTTTATAGGAAATCTGAATATGGATATATATTACATAATAGCATCATATCAATCTTAAATTTACTGAGTTCTAAAACATTTTTTGTGGTTATAGGAAAGCATGTCCTAGTTCTTAGGAGATAAATGCTAACTTACTTTAAAAAGTGCCATGATGACTAAAACTAACTCACAAACGTTTTAGGAAAGAAATAAAATAAACAGCAATAAACCACTTGTTGCAAACTATTCACAATTCATGAAGAAAATATCAGTGTTCACTATAGCATTATTGCAACTTTTTTGTAAATTTGAAATTTCTCAGAATAAAAAGTTGAGGAAAAAATAAATAATCGAATCATAATATATTCCACACATAAGTGAACACGTTTAGACTTCTTGCTTTACAACTCTACTACTACACAGTGCCTTGAGCCATTTTTAAAAATAAATTGGAGGGATATAAATATGTAAATATGTGGAACATAAAACAAGATTTAAGTCAACCATTATTACCATAAACTTTATGCAATTCACTTATAGGATACTGCTTTACAGAGTAGTCTATTAAATAGTAATCAAATTTCCCAGAATTTTTTAAAGGTAGAGAATCAGAACAGTTCGTTAGTTTTACTGATAATGATACTAAAGCCCACAGAAGATAATTACTTACTATAATTCATTAATAGGTAGCATTGAAATCTGTTTTATTTGTTTTTATTTTAAGGAGGTTTACAAAATAGTTTGGGGATACTTCACGTCAAAATCGTTACTTACAGTGCAACAACATTCATCTTTGTTGTTGAAAATTTTTGTCAAACCTACTGATTTGAAGCCTTTGAAAGTGATTGATGTAATCCGAATGCATACCTCCTCTAGGAGGATGTACACCTGGAAAAATAAACATTAGAATGAATGGTAATACTTTAAAGAAAGGATAATAATGCTAACGGATGACTAAAAGTTGGTTTCACACTTTTTCTACCTGTCATGCACCTTTTCTTTGAACATGTTCCCAAGTCAGTCAGTTGCCTAGTATAATAGAATGTGGCTAGGTTGAAAAACTAACTGTCGAGTACCATGCTCAGTACCTGGGAGATGAAATGATTTATATCCCAAACCTCGGCATCATGCAGTATACTCAGGTAACAAACATCCACATGTACCCCTGAACCTAAAATAAAATTTGAAAAAAAAAAAAAAAAGAATCAGATAGATCCCTAAAACACTTATTTATTACATGTCCTTAGGCAAGCTTCACAACAGATTTGGATTCCTAAACATGGTGAGATTTTCACTATTTGATGTTTCATTATTCAAGATAATTTGAACAAGATAAGATTTTTACCTTCATTCTAAATTCATTTTCCTTACTTCCCAAACACTTGTGAAACCTTCACTAAACAACAAAATCAAACAATAAAGCACCTAAGCCCTTCATTACTACTATTAACCTTCTGAAAAATCTTAACAGAAATAGAAATTATACTTACCTTCGAATGATAATTTTGAAGACTTAAATTGTAAAGATTTCAAATGGCATTTTGAAAATTCAAATAGATTTTTTAACCACCATATACCATGTGTTGGACAGATTTGCCAAGCCTTATTTTTCTTTTTTTCTACAAGCTTATGATCTATGGTGCTGTTTCTTAAACTTTAAAGTACATACAGATATCAAACATCTTGTTAAAAATGCGGATTCCAGGCTGGGCATGGTGGCTCACGCCTGTAATCCCAGCAATTTGGGAGGCTGAGGGAGGTGAGTCACTTGAGATCAGGAATTCAAGACCAGCCTGGCCAACATGGTGAAAACCTGACTGTACTAAAAATACAAAAAATTAGCCAGGTATGGTGGCACACGCCTGTAGTCCCAGCTAATTGGCAGGCTGAGGCAGGAGAATCACTTGAACCTGGGAGACGGAGGTTACAGTTAGCCAAGATCATTCCTCTGCACTGCAGCCTGGGCAACAGAGTAAGACTCAGTCTCAAAAATAAAAAGAAAGAAAAAAGAAAAGAAAAATGCCAATTCCGGTTGAATAAATCTGGGTCAGGTCATGAGCTGTGCATTGCTAACCATCTCTTAGGTCACCATGATGTTGCTGGTCTACCAACAACACTTTGAATAGCAACGGTTTCTGTCACATGTCAGTGTCATAAACACACATATACCTAGAAACTCTGGTGGAAGCCTAAATGAGATTAATATTAATAATATGTCAATATGTGCATAGTATATGATAATATAATAATAGATTCTTGAATTAAATAACTGAATGGAGATTATGCATATGAGATATCTGTGTGTGTATGTGCGATTGTGTAGAAAACGGCTGAATGGAACACTAGATCTGAATCCCTTATTTTTCAAGTAAGAAAATTAAGATTCAGAGAATTTCATAGACTTATCCAGAATTGTTGACATAAAGCCAGAGAGCTGGTACGTGTTCCTATTTCAGAGAAGGATTTCATAATCTTGTATGTATGAAAATCATTAGTATGACTATTTTTGGTAGAGAACAAAGGGAAATTATAAAGTCATACCAAGGACAGCAGTGAGATCTAGCAAGAGAATATGCTGATCTGAAACAATGAATAATATGATGCAATTACACTCATTTCAAGTAATTTATTTTCTGATTTAAGATACACTAGCATGGCTTGTAAATTGGGAGTAGCCAGAGAAAGAAGGGAAACAGCTAAGTGCTGGCAATCAGGAGACCTACGTTCCAGCCTCTGCTCTGTCGCCACTTTACTGCTGAGAGCTTGGATAAGTTACTTAAACTTCATGAAGCATTTTGCATTTGTTTTTCATCTGTGAAATGGAGATAAGAAGTGTTGCCCTACTTATCGCATACTGCTGTTGTGAGGCAATAGATGTAAACAAATGTGCAAAATTAACAGTGCTCTACAAATGTATCATTTTTACCATTATCATTAATATTTATGACTAGTCATTCATATTGATGAATAGTTCACTGTCATCATTGAGGAAAGGGAATTTTGCCATCGGCTTGTTTCTTTCTCTTCTGGAACTTTTCCCAGCCAGTTTAGGTGGCTTTCTGAGCTCAGACTCTTACCCATTAGAAACAATCAGAGTACAGAAATGTTAGATTCATGTCATGGTATACACTGCAGGATATGTGCAGAGCTGTTGAGCTCCAATGAACCCATGAAGCTCACTGAAAACTCTTTGGCTTCTCCTTTTCCTGTTCCTTATGTTTTGCCCTTTCTTAGTAACTGTTCAAATGCCTTCCTTGCATGTGGCCTGATGCTGTCCTTTACCTCCTTTTTTCTATATCCCCTTTTCCAATCTGATAAAGCCTACTGATATCAATGCTATCATCACGTACTTACTTGTACTTAGGTCAGAAGACATTTTTTACTTTTGAAAAATGAAAATTAAAGTTGCATGGAATTCTATAAAGTGGTCAGTTTTGGCTTTCAAAAACCAAAAATGTTATATCAATATGGATACTAAAAAGCTTCACTGAAATATTATGCTAAACCAAGCATTTGTTTTACAACTGCAATCCTATTCAATGATAAATTCTTTGGGACCATTTCCCCCCACATTTAATGTGTATTCAGTGCTAATTTGGTTTATTGGCTACAAATATAACTCTTTCTCAACATTTTGAAGATTCTACAGAAAGACCTTACGTCATTCATACTGCTATGCTATCATTACCACAGCATCATGACCATCCCCAACCTACTTAAATATAGCAATATAATCCAAAAGGAGAATTGGTGGAGCACCACCATGCAGGGTCAAATTCTGGGCAAACAGTGACCTGATCCAAGGACTGATTATTTTAAAAGTAATAATAGTGTAATTCTGAAAATGAACAGTTTGGACCACTCACTCCATTTACAATGCAAAATTTGGGTTTGCTCTTCATTGTTTATGATTGTGCTATTTGATTACACTGTTTTTAGACGAGCAATTAAAACTCTTGAATCATGGGGGCGGGGGGGGAGGAGGGATTGCATTGGGAGTTATACCTGATGTAAATGACGAGTTGATGAGTGCTGACGAGTTGATGGGTGCAGCACAGCAACATGGCACAAGTATACATATGTAACAAACCTGCACATTATGCACATGTACCCTAGAACTTAAAGTATAATAATAATAATAATAAAATAATAATAATAATAATTAAAAAAAAAAACTCTTGAAAACTCTAGCAAAATCCAAAACATTCTTTTGCCATTATGTTCGTTAAATGTCAGTATCTTCATTCTTGTGCCCAAATATTTTAATGGTATGATAACTTGTTGCCTCCTTTAAAAATACATTTTGATACATTAAAAGAGATATTTATATTACCTTCTAATGGCGCTTTTTCACCAAGGTAATACTTTTGAACCTAATTATTTTATGAAATATCATTTTAACCAATTATTTATATAGTAATGTCACATAAGTCCGCTCACTGCCTTAGAAATGACCAACGGTCATTGAATAAAATACTCCATTACTCAGCTTGACAATGCAGTTTTGATACACATCTACATTGACCAAAGATTTCAGTAAAAAATTTAAGAAAGAAAAAAGTGCTCAAAAAGAAGATGTGTTCAAGCATGTCTGGAATAATTTGGATTTGTTTTTCCACAAAGATTCAAGTTTCCAAATCGTTTATTTGCTCCCATTCTAAAAACTTTAACGAATACTTGTTGCTTTTTAAATGTCTAGATTTTAACAGGATGAACTTCTCTCATTTTACTCTCAAAGGCAACATGCCGACTGCCAAGCACTCACCCACAAGGATACCTAAAACATGCATATACTAGCATCTGGGCGAAATTTAGCAATCCCCATTGTGACACATTGCAAATGCAAGTGAAAGGAGAAACGTTCACTTTTGTGGGTTCCAGGCAACTACTCCAGTCTAAACACAGGCTGTTTCCTTTAAAACCACCCTCAACAACCTTCCCACAACTGCTCCTTGCCATGAAACAGCTACCACTTGCAGGATGGGGGGAGCAAAAATGGAAACAATCTGTTTAACAGCACTTTTCCAGCAAATTTCTGCTTTGAGACCTTAATGACACCATCCAAGTATCACCTGCAGTTGCTGTTTATGCATACTCAGAGGTGGGAGATGTGCCGATCTCTGTTTGAACAACAAAAATGCGGAAACACAATCCCAGCCTTTGAATTGTGTAACTGCTTGAATTAATGTTTGAGAACACTTTCAAAACACAGTCAATTTTTAAAATACGGAAACAGAGTCCATTATGTTCAACTCACTTTTGCTAAAGAGAGCATGCTACCTTTAGTTTTAAAGTGTTGTAAGTAAAGGAGAAATGCCACTTGGGGGACCCAGGTTCAGAAATGATAATTATGGTGCTCTTGGATTAGACCTCTTTGAAGCAAATGCGAGATGGCTTTATAAACCCTGCCCAGCAGATAAACAATCTTTTTTATCTTGCCTGGTTCTCCATTAGCTCTGCAGCTCTCTTAAAGAGAGAAAAAAATTATCTGATACAGAAATTTATGAAGGGAGACATTTGATAGGTGGATCACTGATGCAGATAATCCAAAATGACAAATTTTCATGAAGTCACTTTTATTAAAATACTCCTCTTGTATTCCATTATTGCCTATTTGCCTTCCTAGTTATATTTTTGCTTTTGTCAGTGAGATGATTAGAACATGAAAATAGTTTTTTATATATAAAACAAATGTATCTTGTTAAAAAATAAAATCTACCACTTTATTTCCTCTACTTAATATGACCTTTCACAGATGACTTGTCTGTCTGATATGCATGGTTTTCCAAATTCTGTCTCATCATACCAGTGTTAGCAATAATTGAACAATATTTGTCATCAGTGGGGGAAAAAATTAAGCTGTTTCCTGAGGTTTGAAAAAAATTGCATTGAGATCTTATTCATGCCAAGTCTTATGGATTAGATACTCAATTAAAGTAGTTGATGTAGAAAATATAAAATCTCACTCAACCTCTGTATTTTAATTTAGTTTTTGAATGCCATTTTATATGTGTAAAATGTAATGCAATACTTGTATTAACTCATTATTTATTGTTTTGTAGTTATTCAACTCAATCCATATAAAATGTAAATCTGGATTGCCATCTACATTGTATAAATAATCGCCAAGAGTAGAACCAGAGAACAGTCAAGCTACCTGCGATGGGGTCAGTTTGTACTTAGGTTTTCCTCTGCCACCATCACCAAACTTTCAGTTTTCTTCTTCTTCCCCTCGATCCCCAACTCTTTGCTTCCAAGTACTGGAGATTCCTGGGGTTCTCAGATAGTTATTTTAAAAGAAAAATAAAAGCTCCTTTTCTCTCAGAGTTGATAATGCCCCTGAGAGGCACACATCCTTATATAAAAGAGAATATGAGTAAAAATCTATAATATCCTACAAATCATGCATAAAAGTTGAGGAATGAGAAGTAAGACTGACAAGGGACGAGGAGGGGAAACTTTCAAAAAAGAGTGTGTCTAGGGCAGAGAAGTGAGAAATGGAAATGAATTAATAGGGAAGAGTGGAAGAAGGTTAATGGTGACCATATTTCAGCTAATGAATCAGAGACAATGTGTCATGAATGTTGATGCAAATCTTTAATTTATGTAGCATCTTACAGTTTACAAAGTACTTTTGCCATATTTTCTCATTTGCTTTTCATTAAGGTTTCATGATATAGGCAGATGGGGTGTTACTAATCCTCACTCTGTAAATAAAGAATTGGAGTGCCAGAGAAGTTTGGTGCCAATCCTAAAAGTTCACACAGCGAGAAAGTGACAGGGAATCAAATATTTATCCAACTCAGCATTCTTTCCAGCAATGTGTACCCCCATGTCTCAGGTTGCCAACATCTTTACCAGATTCCCAGAGAAGTCTCTTTAGTTCTGGCCAGGTCTTTCCATCAGGGCCCCCTGAAAGCATGGTTCAGGTTGATACTGAGTCCTGGATTCCCCTGGAGGAATGTCCCACAAAGAAATCCTTGTCTTGGTTGTTTTACTGGTGCAGACAGCTCATGGCTAAGGCTCTCTTTGGGGATATCAAAACTCTCTAGGTCCAGGTTCAAAATCTTCCATACATTCTCTGTATCTGCTTTTAGATAGACACCATCAGTATATGATAGCTTACCTCAAAGCTTCACTTACTGTATCAACCCTCAGAAGCACTTTCTGATCCCTTCAACCTGTACATCTGTCTTCTTATCTAAATCCTGGCCCAGCTCAATCCATACCTTCCTGACCATGCTACCAAAAAAACATCTCTTTTGTAAACTTCTCTTATGCTTATTGTCTTTTCACTCAGTTAGCTATGAGTCAGTCTGCATACACCTTGAGATGAGTGTCTACGACTTATCCTCGTTTGATATTCCCTTCAGCAGGGAACCCACAGGCATTTAATAAATATTCCTTGATTGCAAGATTTTGGCCTCTGTCTCTATCTCAACAAAATGAAATATTATGGCTATATTGTATAAGAGTTTCATAATAAAAATGATCATCACCAAATATAATTTATCCTGATGTATTTCACAGTAGTGTAGATATATTAAAGTTTCTCCTGTCGAAAGCCTTTCTTTTAATTTGTTTTTATCATTTTAGAAAGAGGCATTCATTCACTTTGGTTACCTACATAAAATTAGAGCTAATCTACAGTTCTCTTTCTTGATCTCAAAGCAACCATAGGTATGCCTTTATTTTTACCAACTTGATTATAATTATCAACTTTGGGATTCATTTCTGATGAAAAAGAACCTGAATCTGTAATACTAACTCCAAAGGAACTAAAGGGAATGTTTTATGTGCCTGTGGGAAGCTTTAGCACTGTACAAATTAATTGCACTCATCTATAATCTTTCTGGGAGTTACATATATGCAAGCCAATTGAATCATGAAATTAAACCTGAAACTATTCAAGTCACACAGACTATGGGATGATATTATCTCAGAGTTACCTACTCCTCTTCATTAATCTATTGATAAAGTAAACCGTTTTATTATCTTCTGCCCCAGTATTTGTTTGTGGCAATAACTAGTTCCAAAATTTTTACTAAAATTAGATGTTAGGTTGTGATTCTTTATAATGAAATTTCATTCATCACTGAGCCAGTGTTGACTTTTGTGTTCTATATGCTATTTTATGCTATTTTAAGCTTGGGTAGAATTTCTGCCATCTATATTGGTTTCAGCAGATGAACAAACCACAAGTCTGTCCTGTTCTACTGTATTATTTTAAGCTTAATGTTATTAGAAGCTATTGTGCTTGGAGACAATGGAAATCATGTCCACAACCAATTCTGAAGGCAATAGGAAATTGAGAAAGTAGTTCAATAAACAGATGCTTCCTCTGCCTTTTTAAAGAAAATTATATTTATGTGAGCAGGCTTTCTCCACATAATATAGTCTGCATGTTTAAAAGGCAATCATTTCCCCCAGTTTATTCACTTAAATGAAATCACTACTGCCCACAGAAGTATTCCCTTGTCTTGCCCCATGTCAACACTCTGATGTGTGGAGTTGGACTGAAACAAGATAGGAAATGAAATTCCACAAGTGTGTCAGATTTAAAAGAGCAACTGGAGTTTGAAATAGCTCTCTGGATTTTTTAAGGATTTTTACAAGAGCAAACTACAGGGGGCAGCAAATATTAACAGGCTCATAGGAGTGTGCTGAACCTTGGAATTAGCAAGTGCTAGTCGGCTCAACTTCTCTCTAAGAGAAATGCCGAACTTTAATGTGAAATGTATAGTGTTTTCATTGCTTTAGCTTTATGATATATGAGAGTTAAATCTAGAAGGCTTTTCCTACCTGTCTTTACACGGTAAACTAAAGTCTGGCAGAGCGTCTCACATTTCAGCAGCACTCATTGTCTTCCTCAAATTCTGCAATCAAGTGTGATGTGCTGAAGTGACATGGATTAAAAACCTGGGATTATCTGAGCGTTAAAGTGAATGCAGGGCACGGGAATTGCACACATATCGAGGAGAGGAGAAAGCATACTGCAAAGGACATTTTATTCTCCATTTTATTTATTCATAGTGAGTGGAAGTCTGTTGGACTCTCCTGAAAAATCTTCCACACTGTTGGAAGGTTCTATCATCTAAGAGATAGTTTCCAACTCTTTGGTATATTTAAAATCAAGCTCACTATCACTGAATTTCCAAAGTAAAACTCTCAGTCTCTTTTTCAAAAGGACAGAGACGGTGGGAACATATTATCCATTAATAGTGTTGAACTTGACTTACGTTTTTATTTTGGCAACCAAAAAGATAGAGAATGCCAGACCCTCTTGGAAGGACTTTGATCTCATCCTGGTGTATCTTTACAAAATAGCCGCATAGAAGCTTTGGGGAAAGTCTGAAAAGCAGAAAAGGAAACATGGTCATTATTTCACCTAGCTCAAATCCCCATGTTTAAAAATATCAACAGCTGCTAGAAGGGTTGCAAAGTTCTTTAATTGGTGATTAATATAGTTACTAACATAGAGTAAGAGTACTGCACAAGACTTAAAGGCAGAAGTTGAATCCGTTTCCAAAGTTAAAAGTGAAAATATAAAACTTGTGACAATATATATGCAAAAGACAGCACTGCATTGGAGTGAGAAATGAGGAGACTTGATTCCTATTTTGGTTTTGCCACAAGCAGATCTCTTTTGCTCTCTGGGCTCCAAATTGTTTCTTGTCTCTCTCTGTTGATTGGTGCCATCTACTATTTGGAATTCCTAATTTAAGTTGGTTGCTGTGTTCCTTTTTTTGTGATGACATATAAATTAACAACAAGAGCATATCATAAAAACAACCATGAGCCCATCAACCAAGAGTAAATAAATGTTAATATGCCATTTTACTCCAAAACGACTTTCCTTTTTCAAATGGCATTTTTACACATTTTGTTGCAATATAGCATATGTTCAGATTACTAAATATTTACTAAGTGTACAGTTTAAGGACTTTTCATAAGCTGAAAACACCTGTGCAACCAAAAATTAGACAAAAATAATAGGATATCACAAGCATCATGTATGACCACATCTATACCCACTTACAGTTTCTAAGTACCCCCCAACCCCCACATTCTGACTCCTATCAGGATACACAGACTTTTGTTTTTATATAAATCAGGTAAATCATGCAATATATACTTGTTGGTGTCTGGTTTCGTTTGCCCAACCTTATGTTTGCAAGGTTTATCCATACAGTTGCATGCAGTTGTAGATTTTCTTTCTTTCTTTTTTTTTTTGAGAAGGAGTTTTGCTCTTGTTGCCCATGCTGGAGTGCAATGGGGTGATATTGGCTCACTGCAACCTCTGCCTCCCAGATTCAAGCAATAATCCTGCCTCAGCCTCCTGAGTAGCTGGGATTACAGGCACATATTACCATGCCTGTTTAATTTTTGTATTTTTAGTAGAAACAGGGTTTTACCACATTAGCCAGACTAGTCTCAAACTCCTGACCTCAGGTGATCCACCTGCCTCGGCCTCCCAAAGTGCTGGGATTACAGGCATGAGCCACTGCGTCTGGCCTAGATTGGTTATTCTTATTGCTGTCTGCTATTCCATTGTGTGCATATCTTCAGATACGTTTTACACAATGCAATGTGAGAGATACAGTACGTTTGAGCTGTATATCTTTTCTTTTTATAAAATTGCTCTGTGGGATTTGAATTTTTCTTAAATAGTTCCTTACCATTCATACCATTCTACAGCGAGCTTTTCTTCCCTCAACATTGTGTCATAAATGTGTTTCCACTTTGATAGATGCATACCTAGTCCCTTTTAACTTCTGAAGAGTGGCCCAATTAATATACCACATTTTCAAATGTGTATATTATTGACGGCCACTTAGGTTATATCTTCCTTGTGCACATGCATAAGAGGTCCCCCACTGCATACCTGGAAGTATGATTGCATCTTTAGCACATTGTGCCAAAGTGCTCTCAAAGCAGGTTTAGCAAAAAGCCATAGGAGCTCTCAGTGCTCCACACACTTGCCAACACTTGGAATTGTCAGATTGCCATTTGTTTGCTTGTGGATTGTTGGGTTTTGTCAATTTTCTGAGAGTGAAATGGTGTTTCTCTGATTACTGGAAATGTTGAGCATCATGGTCCTATCTTGGTCACTTCGCTTTCTGTTTCTCTACAAACCTTTTGTTTTCCACACTCAGCTCCCTTCTCTACTCTCCATTCAGATTTTGCAGGTGGCAACACAGATTTTTATCTCTTTCTGTCTCCTGATAATGAAAGGAGGCTGCTGCCCAATACAATGCTAATCCATTAAATGATAATCTGTTCACATCTTTTCTTCATTATCTCCAGGAACGTGCTTCTGCTTTAACCTCTCTTGTCTCATCAGCTTTTTTTCTCTCTTGGTCCTTTCCTGTTTGCAAAACAAAACAAAATCCTTCAAGTGTCTTCTATCCTGTATATTTTTTTCCTTTATTCAGCATCCTAATTAAATGTCTAAACTGCTCATCTCTTAGCCACCATCAAACTTCTTAGAAAACTTAGTTTTTGTTCTCATATCCTCATGTCTCACTATAGTTGGATTCAACTATTCCACTGACATGGACATCAAGATTATCAATGACATCCTAATTTCATGACTCACTTTATTGTCTTCATCTTATTTCACTTCCATAGACTTCCTGCATATACTCTCACCCTTCCTTCCTTCAGTGAATTATCTGTGTGCTTTTATTTCTCTGGGTCTTTGCATGTCCACTACTTGGTAAAATCTTCCCTCCTCTCAACCTTGGAACTAGTGGTTCTTTCTTCTGAGCTTCCATAGAACTTTGTCTATAGATATACATATATATTTTCAACTTTGTGCTATTATTATATTTATCCATAATAAGAGAGATTCTAAAGGATTTATATTTCTGCATCCCCAGTGCTTAACACGGATTCTTGGAAAATGTTTGTGGCATGAATAAATAAATTGGGCAAGGAGTTCTGTGGAGTCCCTTCCAGTTCTAACATAGTGGTTCAGAGTCTGTGATGATGAAGAAAGGTCCTCTTTCTTCCTGCACTGACTCCCCTTATCCATCTACACAAATGGCCTCCTCCCTGCTAGAGAAGTCATGTGCCAGAATCCAAGGAGTTCTACACTGGTCTGAACAAAATTTCTGTCACAAGCTGAGGAAAAGCAGTGTGGATGGAGGAGTTAGTCATACTGAACTCTCCCATGCTGTTAGGGCTGGGGTCAGCAGAGGATCAGATGAAGCCCA
This sequence comes from Papio anubis, assembly GCF_008728515.1. Taxonomy (NCBI): domain Eukaryota; kingdom Metazoa; phylum Chordata; class Mammalia; order Primates; family Cercopithecidae; genus Papio; species Papio anubis. The sequence continues at coordinate 37,946,738 of NC_044988.1, read as the reverse complement.
GAGTGGAATTCTGTTTCTTTCCTTTCATCTCCCAAACCTCAAACATGGAGAAAAGAAAAGCAGGAAGTGAGGGAGTAGAAAGGGGAGAGTATGTGAATGAAGAAGAAGAAAACAAGCGTTCACAAGGGGATGTTAAGACGGGGAAGATAATCACAAGGATTTTTAGCCCACTCAGAAGAGGAGAGATAAAATTAAGTCTTATACAAGAGACATAGGCTTTTATTTAGATCACCTAAATCTGCCCAACTCCACGACTGCTGGGATTCCCAAGGTGGTTTTAAGCTGTCACAGAATGACTTTATTTTGCTTCAAGTGGTTCCTAGAACTCTGCAGCAATTCCTAATAAATGTTTTCGATGAATTTACTCATGGCAAAGGGCACCATTAACATATTGCTTGGCCCAATTTTGCCATGTCAGGTGTATGAGTAAGTACATCCTGCCTCCACCGCTGTGTCCATTGCAGGGAGAAGAATTCAGGCCATTGAGAATTCAGGCCATTGTGTGGCTTTCCTAGTAAGAAGAAATTGCTGTTTTTCAGAATTATCAGTTGCTAATTTTGTATCAAATTGTACGCTGCTAACTTGTGCATATAACAAACAGCTCTTTAATATATTAGCATTGTTTTTTAAAGATCACTCTTTTCCATGTATGTTAAAGAATGCTTACTTTAAAAAAAAATTAGGTTGGCCGGGCGTGGTGCCTCACGCCTGTAATCCCAGCACTTTGGGAGGCCTAGGCGGGCAGATCACGAGGTCAGGAGATCGAGACCATCCTGGCTAACACGGTGAAACCCTGTCCCTACTAAAAATACAAAATATAGCTAGGCGTGGTGGCGGGTGCCTGTAGTCCCAGCTACTTGGGAGGCTGAGGCACGAGAATGGTGTGAACACGGGAGGCGGAGTTTGCAGTGAGCCGAGATCTCACCACTGCACTCCAGCCTGGGCGACAGAGCAAGACTCTGTCTCAAAAAAAAAAAAAAAAAAAAAAATAGATTGATTCAAAGCACAGAGGTTCTGAGAGAGGTGTATGCATCCCATCTGTTCAAATACAGGGGCTAATTGATTTCCCAAAGAACTTGATCCTTATTTTTAAAGTGATGCAATTCACTTCAAAAACCCCATGACTTATTTACACTTTGAAATGATAAAGCTCACCTCATCAGTAATCCTAAAAGCAGGCTGAACCTGGTCTATGACTGAAAAGGCCTCTTTTGCCCATTTCCTCTTTGAGACAGGCAGCTGCTAAACATGGCCTTCTCACGCCCTCATTTTAGCCTGCTTTCACGGTGAAATAACAAATGAAACAGGCAATTATAATAGCACCTTGCTTCCTAGATCCCAATGCTTCTGGAAAAATGGCTGCACTGTATAAATAGCAGATAGATTAGATTATCTGCTTGCCTACAGTGGTATGGAAGACAAGACTCCCTTAAAGGAGAGAAAAGTAAAACATAGCACAAAATAGGGAGAAAATTTGTTCTAGGAATGGAGATATTTAAGGGAATCTGAAAATAGCTGTCTAATAAGTACATTAAAATAAAGATATTTCTGTGCAAAGGTCCAGGCTACCTTTTGTTTAACATACACTTTTTCTAACCACATTGATTCAGCCCTGACCCAAAAAATGAAGTCTAGCTTGTGACTGACTCTGTGTCACTTGTGAGTCTTCGGGTGGAGACAAGGGAAGCACTATGAATTTATGAAAGCTGACAAGATTCTTGCCTGAGGCCAATAGCTTCTTAGACTTGTATACATCCAGATAGAAATATGAGATGGAAAACAGTAGTGTCTCTTACTTTCTAGCATATTAAGCCTGGAAAAGAAAGCGTTTCCTGATGTATCTAGGTAATGTTACCCTTCTGTATTTTTCATTCACAATCCATTTCATTTGAATTGCTATGCAAGTCTTTTATTGTAGCCCTTGATAAAGGGCATACATGCTAAGTTAGATATTTATATATTTTTGATGAGAATATTCTCTGAGATATATTTATTTTGTTCATATATCCAATTTAAATATGGACACTGTGAAAAGGGAACACTTTTACACTACTGGAGGGAATGTAAACTAGTACAACCACTATGGAAAACCTTCAATAACTGAAAGCAGAATTACCATTTGATCCAGCAATCCCACTACTGGGTATCTATCCAGAAGAAAAGGAGTCATTATATGAAAGAAACACTTGCACATGCATGTTTACAGCAGCACAATTGCAAATGCAAAAATATGGAACCAACCTAAATGCCTATCAGCCAACAAGTGGATAAAGAAACTGTGGTATATATACACCATGGAATACTACTCAGCCATAAAACAAATGAAATAATGACATTCACAGCAACCTGAATTGAGTTAGAGACCATTATTCTAAGTGAAGTAACTCAGGAATGGGAAAACAAATATCTTATATTCTCACTCATAAGTGGGAGCTAAGCTATGAGGATGCAAAGGCATAAGAATGATACAATGAACTTTGGGGACTTGGGGGAAGGGTGGGTGGGGGATAAAGGATAAAAGACTACACATTGAGCACAGTGTACACTGCTCAGGTGATGGGTTCACCAAAGTCTCTGAAATCACCACTAACGAACTTACCCATGTAGCCAAAAACCACCTGTTCCCCAACAACTACTGAAATAAAATAAAAATGTTTAAATATATATGGGCACTGAATTAGGCTGGGTGATCTCAGTATATGATTTGCTCATTATTCATTTATTTATTAATTCAACACGTATCTATTCTATTGCCTACTATGTGCCAGGAACTTTGCTAGGAGCTGAGAATTCAAGGGTGAACAAGACATACATATTATGCAATTTCTCTCTTCTTTCTCTCTCATTCTCTTCCTCACTCTTATTCTACCATGTCTCTGTACTTCTGGTTTTATTAAATATCATCTTCAAAATCATCCAGATGCCCAAGTCAGAATCTGGAAAGCTATCCTAGACTAAAGCTTTCTCCTCCTCTTCATTTCCCTGCAATGAATTCCTTGGTTCATACCCTCTTGGGTTTCTGCCTGGAAAACTGCAATAGGCAGGACACAGGTCTAATAACAGATGGGCAATGAATATCCTTATAATTTAATATCTTGAGCGACAAATAAATGTTTTACATTCAATATTACAGTTCATCTTCCCAATAACCTTATAAGGAAAGGATATTACTGCCTCCATTATACAGATAAGGAAAATAAAGCTCAGGGTGGTTACATGAGCTGCTCTGGGCCTTCAGGTTAACAAGTACAATAACCTTGGTTTGGATGCAAGATAGCTGGACTCCAAAGTCTGTGTTCTCTCCACTTTGTCACATGCTTTGCATGCAACATGCTATTCCCTGATTGTGTTTCTCACTCATGATGGTTCCCAGGAGAGACCTCTTGACACACACCATTAGCTCATCCCTCTGAGGTGATATTTTATGGCTAAGGTGAAGCACCACAGTTAGAAGCAGCCATAAAAATAACCCTCAAGGTGAAGCACTTAATCTTGGAAGAGTGAATTGTTAGGTCGTAGTCTGGTACTGTTGGGAAACCTTTCATAAAAGCCCCTCTTATGAATTTTGGTTTCACATGAGGGAGACAATGTTTGTCATCTTTTCATTTTCTTTGTCTAAAATCTCTTTGGGACTAGAGGAGTATTATTTTATGTTACCTTTTTAGTCAAGGCAATGCCTGAAAAGCATATCTACCTTGAATTTAGTGGTAAGAAAACCATGAGGTGATGGCATATCGGGTATGCTTTCAAGTATCCAGATTATATCACTCAATTATATAATAAATGTAAAAGCACTTTTAAAACTCTAAATAGCCATGTAAATGAAGAGTATTACTATGTTGGTACATAAACATAGACTTTCACATAGTATTTGACGAGCACTCTTGTTTTGTTGTTGTTTTTCCACTTTTCAGAAGTAAGATGATATCACTTGTAAGTTCCATTGTATGCTTGTCATTTGTGTATGTCATGGAGTGATGAGCACTCTTTAAAGAAAGCAAAAACAAACTAATACCACTTGATTATTCTGTTAAAGAGTGAGAATAATTATTCTTCCTTTTAAATTTTGACATTCAAAAATGCAGCTATTTGATTTAAAATCCCCACGTTTGTGGGCATGTATAATCAATTTCCTAATGTGTTTCATGTTAAATACACTGGAAGCTGTGGTTTTCCAAGAATTGAGATGGTTCTTCCAGTAAGGTCTAGGGAGGAAAGATAAGACTTGACATCAAAGCGCTGATGTGTTTGCATACATTACTGAAAGTAGTGGGAAAATAATCATAGAAGGCGGACACTTTTGTGTATTGTAAAGTTTTAAATGGCAATTGCAAAATTGAGCGACATATCAACAATTGAAAACTCTTAAAGAGGTAGTTTTGTGTTCTGCAAGTGTAGATTTCATTACTGCTTCCTTTGAAGTAAAAATCTCATCTCTTTGTAACTAGGATAGGTTTTGAAGAAACAAAACTTTAAGAGCTTTAGATGGGCAATAAAAAAATGTTGTAATCTCCTACAGAAGAGATGTGATTTATAGGGCAACGTATTTTTTATGACACATTGATGTTTGCAACAGACCAGGCCAGTAAGTAAGAAGTTCAGATTTAAAAGGAAAGAGTGGTGACATAACTTTCCTTTACAGGTGTCATTTGGCTTAAAACAACCTTTGCTCACCCAGTGACTGAATCGTTTTGTATCTGTACAAGTGGGGTTTCTGTAACAATTGTTACTTCTTCCATCTGTGCAGAGGAGCCAGCATCTCACTGCCAAGATGTTTTTTAATGAAACAGGAATAAAATGATCTGTGCATGTCTGTGTTTGACAGTGGCCTTAAACCAGTCTTGGGGGCCTCAACCACCTAGGTCTCTGCCGTGAGATACTCACTTTAAGAAGAGGCAGCAGAAAATAATAGTTAATAGCATGCGTTACGGAGTCTGACAAATCTGGGTTCAAAAGCCACTTTTGCCTTATATTTTCTAGATTTACATAGCCTTGGGCAAGTCATTTACTTAATTTTTCTGTACCTCAGTTAACTCACATGTAAAATGGGGATAATAAAGCCACTTCAGAAGATGGTTTTGTGGCTTGAGTAATGCCATATGCTTTAAACGCTTAGCCCAGTGTCCAGTGCCTAGGAAGTAATCAGTTAAGCTTAATATTATTTTTTAGTCATTTACAAAATATTTATTGAGTATCTACCATGAACTGAACAAAACAGAAATGCAGTTTGTGTGTGTACATCTTCCAGGAATGAAGCATGGCCTGACGCCGCCTCTGTATTATATGGAAATGTATAATTAGAGTTTTTAAGCGTTTTTTAACCACCAGCACATTAGCAAACAACAAACACTATTGCACGGTGCAGAGTTTGTTTACTTGGCAAAATGTAGATAATGCAGCTGCTTCACACAACAGTCAAGGGGTAGGGGGTGCTGATTGCAGAAAAAATTCAGCCGTAGGACTATATTTAGTTAGAATGTGACATCATTTTAAAACTTGAATTATTTAAACCATCCATTTTAAATGTTTGTTATTTAAGAAAACCTGAGAAATCAAGTAAATGTCCCCGTTCTTCCTAACTGCATTTAACCAACTAGAACTTAAAACAAAAAGGGCTATAAGGTAATTAATTTCAAAATCCATAACATCTACATCATGACATTGCTATCTGGGTCAAAATCTATGTCCTGGAACATAATAACCATATGCTATAAAATATAATTTATATAACAGCATAGGCCAACAAAGTGAGTCTTCATGCTGTTCACAGACATTAGCATTATGAAAGGGTTTCCTTTCATAACTATGGCAATTACATAGTTAGTGAAATACCATTAAGCATATCTTTTCATGTGTCGTTATGGCTGTGTCTATATGACACTGAACATCTGTAGGAAAATCAAAAATTTCAATCAACCCTCCAGATGTCCCCAAATATCAATATGTCTGGCTTATGAACAAAGCAGTTGGACTTCAGTTTTTCATTTCATTTTCTTCCAGATGTTGGTCTCTTGTAGACACCAATCTTTTTTTCAGTTCTTTCCTACCAATAACCTTTGGGATCATAACCAAATTACCAAAAACCAAAAAGGTGTGTCATAATAAATATTTTTCTCCTGTTGAACGATGCAATTCACCAAAAATCTGCTAGGTCATACATGGATGCAAGTTGTTAAGAATGTGGCAGTGAAAAACTTAACACGATTAAGAGCATGGAAGTAATTTGGCTCTAGAAATGAAACGTTCCCTATGTTCGTATTTATAGAAAGCACGTGATCTGATACGGGTACATTCAGGTTTTCTAAAGACAGAGGCAGGCCAGGCTCGGTGGCTCATGCCAGTAATCCCAGCACTTTGGGAGGCCAAGACAGGCGGATCACCTGAGGTCAGGAGTTCGAGACCAACCTGGCCAACATGGTGAAACCCCATCTCTACTAAAAATACAAAAATTAGCCGAGTGTTGTGGCAGGCGCCTATAATCCCAGCTACTCGGGAGGCTGAGGCATGAGAATTGCTTGAACCTGGAAGGCAGAGGTTTCAATGAGCCGAGATCCCACCATTGCACTCCAGCCTGGGTGACAAGAGTGAGACATGGTCTCAAAAAAAAAAAAAAAAAAAAAAAAATTGGCAGAGGCTGTGTGGTATAATGGAAAGACATGTGTATTGGCATCAGAAAGTCTTGGACATGAGTTCAGATTCTGTCATTTACTTGTGGCATTGTGAGCCTTAATTTCCTCTAAGGTAACCAATCATCTTAGTTTGTCAGGGACTCTCCCAGTTTTATCCCTAAACGTTCCATGCCCTGAGAAACCCCTCAGTCCCAGGAAAATGGATGATTTGTCACCCTAATCCTCATCTATAAAACGAGGGTAATAATAACTTCCTCGCAGAATTTTACTGCAGAATGGTGAATAAGTAAAGGACCTAGCACAGCCAAGAAGAGTAGGGTCTCCAAATGGGAACTATTATCATCATTATCAATCTCATGCACATTTCCTATTCTGTTTCCTCTCAGAGCACAGGCTTGTCTGTTTCCATTTTATTCAACACAATCAGCACTTCACTTGCACTATCATAGTCATGCTAATTGATTCCATCTCATTCTCAAAAGCACTACATTTCTACATTGTATTCCCCCTCACTGATGGTCATGAGCTTTACATCATCCTCACTGGAATCCAGGAGATAACTTTTTGTTTCCTACCATGGAGACTTGATATGTTTCTATAATCCAGATGTGCGGTATGGAACCTCCGGTGCCCACAGCAAGCCCAACACATAGTGGGCCCTCCACAGATACTTGTGAAATGAATCATAAACAAAGAATAGAAAACTACAGGGGAGTTATGGCAAATCAATCAAGTAAACATCAAATTGTAGCCCTTCTCTTTGCCACAAACTCATTTTTCTGTCATGGATTTCAATTTACCTGCTGCAGAAACATTGCTTCCTATCTTTCAGAAGTCAACTAGCTATATTTCCTTTCCAGAACAAAAACTTTCAGAATAGTTAGTCTAGTCTGCTCCCTCCCACTCTCTGATTCCATAGTGCCTTTTGGTTCTCAAGTCCCGGATTGCTCTTCTGCTATGTTGAAGGCTCCACCAGCCATGTCTAGTCTCATCACTTAGTCCAGCTCCAAACTCAAAGAACATTCTCTCTTGAATTATTTAGATTTTTATCTTTGCCTTATTCTACCTTCTGGGTTACTCATTTTCCTTTGCCTTCCACTTCAACCAAGTTGTATTCCTGCTTCCAGGCTTCCCAATGCCTTCAGTCTCAGAAGTTAGACTAAATAGCAACAGGCAATCGAGCATCATCCTTTTCCTTCTCTGTCTTGCAACTCAGGACCCACCTTTTCCCAGTTTTCCCTAATAGGTCTCATCCAATGTTTAACCTGCCATGACGGTCTCAGCATAGCCGTTCTCTCAGTGCTGGCTGATGGAATCAGATGGAGCTAGGTTTTGAATAAGTACTGTATTTACTGCAGCATGACATTAAATGAGTGTTTTCATATTCCTGAACCTCAATTGCTCCTTTGATAAAATGGGGATAAGAATTGTACTTGTGATAAAATGGGAATAAGAATTATGGAAAATAAATGAGGTAACATACAGCTTGCCCATGAAAATTCATTCACTCCCATTCGTCCCGGTACTCTTATCATTTCTAAGAGTGTCTATTTTCATTTTCTTAAAATTCTATGGGAGAAAATAATTGTGACGATTCTTGAATGTGTATCCCCAACTATTTTGCTCTGCCTTTGGTAGGCTCTAATATCCATTACTGGACCAACTCGAGAAGGGATACAGAGGACCACTCTGTTAGATCTGGGTTGGGAATGGGATTAGGACCAAAGCATTCAGGTGGTGCAAGTGATTTTAAAAATGAAAATACAAGACCTATATAAAAGAAAGTCCTTGATGCAGACTCTTCGGAAGCTCAGGGGAGAAAGAGGAAAGCTTATACTCCTGACCTCTCACCTCAGCATTTTTCTTCCTTCCACTTTCAAGCAGTGAATAATCAACATGTCAGAGTGCATTTAGATCTAAATCCAATTAAGTTTGACCTTAGGGATAGTTACTCATAGTTCCCAGCAGGTGTGTGTTTGGAAGAAATTGTCATCTGTGCCCTTTGTTCAATTTTCAAATTACCCAAGTTTATGGTCCTGACTGATTAAGTCTAACAACACTGGCCAATGAATGTCCAAGGAGAACAGCTGCTGCCTTAAGTGTCTAGGCATTTGTGCTGAAAAGGATTTTAAGAAAGAAATCACTTCTGTCTGTTTACTCTACATAGAACAAATCTAGAAGTTGAAAATATTCTATAGCTTTCATCTAGACCCCTATGATAGTTGCTATCATAGTTGTTAGCCCTTGGTTAACGTTATTTAACCACCGTGACCCTTTGTATAATTGTTTGTGCAGTGCTCTGCAAGATTGTGGTCAGAATTAGAATTAATATATGTAATCCAATTGGCACAATACCTGACACATAGTAGATGCTCAATTAGTGGTATTGATTATTAATAAATTGGTATTATTAAGGCATTTGACAGGAATTTCAAACATCAGACCAGCATTCACTGTGGAGGGGAAACGTGTGTGTGGGTACGCATGTATATGCAGGTGTGGATGTAAGATTTTGACCAATTTTCATATGTATCTTCCATTAATAGTGCCTATTATTTTAGATTGACTTCAGAAGTCATGCTCTAAAATACCATTTTTTTTTTTCTTTGAGACAGCCTTGCTCTGTCACCCAGCCTGGAGTGCAGTGGTGTGATCTTGGCTCACTGCAACCTCCACCTCCTGGCTTCAAGTGATTCTCCTGCCTCAGCCTCCAGAGTAGCTGGGACAACAGGCACCCACCACCATACTCTGCTAATTTTTATATTTTTAGTAGAGGCGGGGTTTCACTATGTTGGCCAGGCTGATCTCAAACTCCTGGACTCAATGATCCACCCACCTCAGCCTCCCAAAGTGCTGGGATTGCAGGCATCAGCCACCATGCATGGCCCTCTAAAATATCTTAATCACAGCCCCTCAGTTTGATTTCTGTTGGCCATAGGAGGAGAAAGATGCTACAAATGTGAGTAGCTATAAAGGTTCTGAACCTATAAAGATTCTGTTCTCTGCTAGGTACTTTTCACACATTTTCTCATCTGTTTCTCATAATTTCCCTATAAAGTATTATTATTTTTATTATTCAGAGGAAGCAGACACAAGTATTATTGAAATAACAGATTCAAATGAGGTCTAAATAATTCCAATTCTCTTTCTACTTTTGTGGGGATCAGAAGACCTGGCTTCTGGTCTCAGCTTTCCCCGCCTACAAAATTGTGGTCTACAACAAATTACTTTGTCATTTGGATCTGTAATTTTGCAATCTATAAAACAAGAAGATTGGATTGGACTATTTTTAAGATCCTTTCCAAAGCTGTAAGTTTAAGGTGAGATACTATAAAATAAATATAAAAATAAATCTAATCCAGGAGAAATGCAATGAAAGGGATGCCACTCTGTTTTTAGTCAATGAGTCAACAATATTTTTTTGGGTGTTCATTCTTCTAGATGCTATAAAGGGAAAAAAGAAAAAAGAGAAGATTCTGTTGGTTCTTGCTCTAACATACTTTTTCCAGACTGCTTTTATCTGCACTCTGGTTGACTTCTGAGGCATGATCCTCAGGACTCCAGAGCTCATCTCTTCTCCACTTATTTTTCTACTAGCCTGTTTCACAACAGTCAGCCCAATCCCATCCAGCAGGATAAAACATGGTTCTTGGTGAGAAAGCTAAATGGCACCTTCCTTCTCCTTTTCTTCCTCTGAGTAAGAAGACAGGAAGAGGCTCATTAAGAATCTAGAAGAATGTCTAGAAATGTAACTGAGGCTCTCTCTCCATTAGAGGAATGGCAAAACGGCTACAGAGAAAATTATGGCTGAATGAGTCTTTAGATCTCTGTGACAGTAATTTTTTTTCTCTGTTGTTTCTTCCATTCTCTGGTCAATTCTGGTCAATCCTTAAAATGCAGGTCTTAGAAGCTTTTAAAAACTCTGTCCCCAGTGGCCGCACTTCTCACTCTTTCCACTGTACTAGGCTTCCACACTTTTGGAAAAGCAGGTATATTGGATTATGGTTAGTTGTCTGTATGCCTGTCTTTTACTTAAACTTATACCACTGTAAATATATCAGTACATTGTGATGTATAGTAAAGCCCTTCCATTGTCTTGTACAGAAAGAACTGTATACTACATTGTAATCATTTATAGAAATCTCGTAGAAGGAAGATAGTCTCATGTTTGAGAGGAAAAATGTACGTAACTTGAATAAAGCCTGATATCTCTGACCTAACCAAATGGATATATTAGAAGTGAGTTCTTTACAAAAATATTCATGGAAAACTTCTTTTAAGACTAAATTTTCCTATTGGTTGTTAATGGGAATTTATAAAGATCTGACTGATACACAACTTTTTAGGAGTAATATCTGTCACTAGACTGTTAGCTCTGTGAGACCAGGGAATAAACACATTTGATTTCTTTTCCATTCTATCCACAGTGCCTGGAATACAGTAAGTGCCTAATAAATATTATAGACAGAATGTATAAATGACAGAAGAAATGAAGAATTAAAAATCCCTGCTGCATATCAGAAATTACCTTTGAGGCCAGGCACAGTGGCTCATACCTATAATTCTAGCACTTTGGGAGGCCGATGTGGGTGGATTGCTTAAGCTCAGGAGTTCGAGACCAGCTTGAGGAACATGGCGAAACCCCGTCTCTACAAAAAATATATACATAAATTTTTAATTAGCCAGGCATGGTAGTGTGCAGGTGGGAGGATGGCTTGAGTCCGGGAAGTTGAGGCTGCTGTGAGCCAAGATTGCACCACTGCACTCCAGCCTGGATGACGGAGTCAGACCCTGGCTCAAGAAATAAAAAAGAAAATACCGTAGAGATCATATTGTAGGCAAATGAAATCAAATACATTAAAATATTTTAATTCTCTTTATTTTTGCTTAGATAAATGTATTGTTATACATATGAATAATCACTTCTTGCTAGTGCTCTAGGATGAGGAATAACAGCATGAGTTGGCAAAGGGAAAAAAGAAAGTGTAGTGTAACTGGTCTATTTGCTTGTCTGCTTGTCTTTGCAGTAATGTAATGTTATTACATTACTCCCAGTTGGCACCCTCGGAGTAAACAGTAATAGCTCTGAACATTTAGAATTTTACTCAATAAAAATAATGGCATTAAAATCAGTAAGCAGGAGTTGATTGTATGCTGTGCTTCATCATCATCTTCATGAAAGCAAGAGAAAAGGTAGAAGCAGGTGCCTGTAGATTTCCACAGATAACACCAAGGGAGGATGTGCCAGACCTAGAATTGAAGGCTTCCTCAGAAAAACCAACTTGAGAAAGGATCTAAAATCCCCTATCTCTCAGACAGTTGCCATTTATATACTGTTTATTCATTGATTATAAACATGGCTGCCATCCCATCTTATATCAAATATCACCAAGTAAATTATTGGCAGAATATACCATGGGTTTTCTCTGGGCTATGACTGAGAAAAAATGCCACCTTTGTTTCTTATGGTTTAGCTACTTTTCACCCAGGAATCCCTGAGCTGTTATTTGAAAGGCTGCATTTCAGACCCCACAGCAAACATAGGGTGTATGTTTTTCTGTAAACAGGGTAACAAGTAGATGGTTGAAATGTTTAAATTGAAAACGCTGACTTAAGGAGTGAGGCAGGGAGACCAAAAAGGCTCACTTTCTGTCAAGAGGTTCCTCCTCTTCTGTGAACTGGAAGGATCACTCTTCTCTCCTTACACATTTGACTGTGCCTAGAAACATGTGCGGGGTGCTTAGAGCAGTCTCAGGAAATGGATGACTGGACACTTGACTTCCAGATTGGGTCCAACCTCTCTCTGTGTTTCTATGAGTAAAGTTGAGGCAAACTCTAATGAGCTTTCACAGTGCAAGGTTGTCATGCCAAATTACAAGCAGTTAGCAGGAACTCTAAGATCCAGGATTCTGTTTCAAATCATTAAAATTAAATAGTATTCTTCCCTTCAAACATTTAAGATATTTTGATAAATCTATAATTCACAATTGGGATAGGGAGTAGACATTAATCATAAAGGGACCTCCAATACTAAAATAACAACCAGGGCTCTCTGCCACAGGCCAGTGAGCTCCATGATAATGGACCAGCAAACTGACTGTGTCTTTGTTTTCTCATCATTGTGCTTCTAGTGTTTTGCAGTGCCTGCCAAGCTCAGTGGACATTTGAGTAAATGCATGAAGAAAAGTATGAATGAATGAATGAAAAAAATGAATGTAGAGCCAAGCCTATTGGGTCCAATCAGTACTCATTACTGACCCTCTCCACTAATGCCCAGCACATTTATTTTCTGTGAAACCAGGATAACAGGAACAATAAGATAGCTTTGAAGGAGATTTCCCATCAGTTTCTTGATCACCCATCTCTCGGCTAACAGATCTTATTTACCTGAGCTCATGCGGGCCCAAGAAAAGACAACATATGCCTGTAGATACTTGGGGACCCAGGCCTCTCTCTGGAATACAGAAAGGTGTACTATTTAAAGGAAGTCTGAATGCATGTAACTTAGGCCTGCTATTCCATTTGCACTCAGAGTAAAATAAGTTTTCCACAGTGTCAACAGAGTAAAAGTTCATGTTACTGCCCAGGAAAGCCTGGTGAACACAGAAATGCAATCAACTATAGCTTGGGTGAGGGGTAGGATTGACATCTAACCAGGGTTACCGGGGTATAGCTATGGCCATTCTTTCTTATGCTATGCACCCCAAAAGGGATTATAAAGCAGAGATAATTAAATTAGCAGAGGCTGGGTGTGATAACTCATGCCTGTAATCTCTTCCCAATAACTTTGGGAGGCCAAGGTGGGAGAATTGCTTGAGTCCAGGCATTCAAGAACAGCAGGGTGAGACCTCATCTCTTCTAAAAATAAAAATAAAAAATAAGTTATCTGGGCATGGTAGCATGGGCCTATAGTTCCAGCTACTCAGGAGGCTGAGGTGGGAGGACTGCTTGAGCCTGGGAGTTCGAGACCACAGTGAGCTATTGATCATACTACTGCACTCCAGGCTGGGCTACACAGTGAGACTCTGTCTCAAAAGAAAGCAAAATAAAAGAAAGAAAGAAGAATCAGAGCACTTCCGTTGATAATAATCGGCAGAGCACTTCTCTTTTCTCCTTAAGCATACACCACCCCTTCTTATTTACTTTTCTTCTTCTATCTTTGTTTCCCACCATCCCCCACCTTATCCCCACTTACTGGTTCTGTCTCTTTAATTTGTCTGGCTAGTTACAGAGACAGCTGAGAGCACAATGGGTACAGTAGTCATTTTATTTCCCTCCAAGTATTGTCTGTGCCCGGAATGAAGAATTACACAGAAGGACATGTTGTGGACCAATTCCCCTGCTTTCCAATCTCCTACGAATGATCCAGCTACTGGGAACACTAAGACATAGTGTTTCATACAGTTCCTTCAGATGACTTCCTGAGAAATAAGTAATACCTGGCAATGTAAACTATTATCTTCCAGTAGGATTAATACAAACCACTTCTAAAGGCTGTAAAGCACTTTATCTTCAAACCCAATTAGATAAAGTGTATACTTGAGGGTAGCATGACAACCTCCTTAAGACTAGGATTGTCAACAGCCAAGGAAAGAGTCAACTCTCTTTCTTTTCGTGCTATTTCAAGTGGGTCATGAGCAACGCTTTCCTAGGGTTATGTCCGTAGACACCTTGATTTCTACCCAGCATCCTTCATGGGCTTCATGTTTAAGAAAGGAATAATTGGATTGTCTGAGAAGAGCCACAGACACTTGTTTGTAGTGTTTAAATGGGATAGGGGCAAAGGACGAAGTCATGACCCTGGTAACTTTGTCTACTGGCCTTTCTCATTTACGAGTATAAAATGTCACTGAGGGTTATCATTCTTAGAAAATGTTGCTGAAAAATGTGTCAAGTTAAACTGAGATCTGAAAGTTCTTTTGCATTTTTTTCCTGATAAACTTCTATAATTTTGTAAATAGAAGCAAATGTGAACTTTTATAAGTTGACCTATTGCCAGAAAATAAGAAATATCAAAAGACCAAAATAACAAAAAGATAATATGCTCACTAAAATATTAGAATCTATTTATTTTCAATAAGTTATTATTGCTCTGAATTCCTTTACAGTAGGAAAAGTAAACCATCACTATAAAAGTCCCCTAGATGTTAGTATCTCATAAAATTTTAAGCACAGCTGAAAATGAGGTGTTTACCTATTTAGGTAGATTAAACAATGTTTAATAAATATTAATTTGACATAGACCATAGACATTACCCTGGGTTATTCATGTTGGAATTTTTGGAATAAAGGCCAGATTATTTATCTTCTTCCAATTTGGCTCATATAAATGATTTAAAATGTAAAACAGGCTGGGCGCAGTGGCTCACGCCTGTAATCCCAACATTTTGGGAGGTCGAGATGGGTGGATCATGAGGTCAGGAGATCGAGACCATCCTGGCCAACATAGCGAAACTCCATCTCTGCTAAAAAATACAAAACTTAGCTGGATGTGGTGGCACTTGCCTATAGTCCCAACTACTTGGAAGGCTGAGGCAGGAGAAGCGCTTGAACCTGGGAGTCAGAGGTTGCTGTGAGCTGAGATCCGTGGCACTGCACTCCAGCCTGGGGACAGAGAGAGACTTTGTCTCAAAGAAAAAAAACAAAAAAACAAAAAAAAAGGTAAAACAGGGTGATAAAGGAAAGGGCCAAGAAGGATACATTTTAAAGGACACGTTTGAAATACAATTTACTTTCGCTAATATCAGACCATGGTCTTGAACTGTGTAATTTTTAAAGACATTTGCAAACATCCTTGCATTTTTAATTCACATATGGAAAACAAGTTCTTATTTGCAAAGGGTACCTGGTCACTTGCTAAAGTTTTACTGCAGTCATAAAGAACATTAAATGTGCTGAATTATTTTTGCAAGTAAATTTCCCAGATTTAAATGATCAGAGTATATTAACTTAGACTTAACAAACCTATGAATTCTTCTTGAATAGATTTCTGCCAGGAGCGAATAATGAAACCTTTAACCAGGAAATGACGAAGCTCCAAATTCTTTTGAGGATACTGTAGTAAGGTGATTATCCTGGAATATTATAGTGCATGAGCATTACAAAAGAGGTTTAAAGGCACGTGGAGTTTTCAGAACTCATGACATTTTTTTCCCACAGAAAATCAGATTCCTGGTCTATTTCCAGTGTTTAAAAGGAAAGGTGAACTGACATTTAGTAGATTACAGGCTTTTCATTTGGTTTGATGACTATTCCTAACATATACCTCAAGTGTAGTATTTTTAAAAAAAAACAGTCTGAGTGAATTTTTTTCAGCTATGTCTTATGAGCTGTTTACATAACACCACCACCATCACCACCACACACACACACACACACACACACACACACACACTCAGATAGACTATCTTGGTTTGGGTTAACCTGGTACAGAATATTAGAACAAACCTGATGGAAACATAAAATCAGGCCAATTGTGTGCTCTATTATCTTAATTATATGCTCATTTACTGATGTATTGAAAAGCAGAGATTTATCAGTTAGGATACGACAAGGTAAGACAAAAATTCAACAAAAATGTTACTTAATACAGACACTATGTTATAAGAAATTCAGGCATAGGGCTACAGGATTGGTGAATTCAGTGGCTCAGCATTATAAAGAATGTTTGTATGTGTGTTTTTCCGTCTTTCCATGTCACACAACTGTAAGAAGTGGATCTGTTTTTCCTCCTTCATGAGGAAAGCAGGGCTCAGGGAAGTTAAGACACATGCACAAAGCTACTCAGTTAAGCAGCTGAGCCAGGATTTCAGCCCATTCTGGCTAAGTCCAAAGCTTGTTCCTCTAACCACTCTAAAATCAGGAAATATTACACATTGTAGATGTTTAGCGTTATCTAAGGACATGAGGTGATGCTTATTATTGAGCATAATAATATACATAAGCATCCATACAAATAAATCTGCTTTTCTTATAACTGTCAACTCCCTGTTTCTGCTATATTTTTCTGTAAATACTCATTGAGATGTTTACCTTATGCTTGAAATAAGGTTACAAATACTTGTAATTTCTTAGGTATCGAATGAACTGAAGCACAAAGGAACCAAACAAAGAATTCCTAATGTTATTCTGCTAGTCTTAAGTGTATTGTGATTATACTAGAATTTCCTGGTTTGTAGCTGGGACTACAGGAATGTGCCACTATGTCTGGCTAATTTAAAAACATATTTTTGTAGAGATCAGTCTCATTCTGTTGCCCAGGCTCTCGAACTCCTGGGTTCAAGGGATCCTCCTACCTCGGCCTCCCAAAGTGCTGAAATTACAGGCATGGGCTACCACTCCTCTCCTAAAACTTACAGAGAGCTTTCTCATCACCATGAGAGAGAGCTAGAGTGATAAGCCATTATGTTATTTATCATAATTAACTTCAACACATCAGTGATTGTCAGTCTATTCTTTCATTTAATCATCCCCAAAACTTTAAAGGGGGATTATTTTTATCTCCGTTTTACAAATGGGTGACCCTCTTTAATGCATCCATGTACGGCTGTGCAGGTTGAAGACTCTGCCACTGATGAGCACAGCCCTATATTTTCCACTTCTCTCCTATGCCTCCCTCGCTCCACCTGAGTGAATCTCCTCTGCATCCACTAGAAAAATGTTGTTCATTTTCTATCTTGAAAGTTTCACTGGAATCACCAACTTAGGTCAGAACAAATATCTAGACGTTGTCTCAAACATTTATCAAACATTTCCTAGGAGCCAGGCTCCGCATGGTGGTTTCAAGTACGTGATTTGCCATGGTCTACACAATCACTCTGAAACAAATATAATTATCTCTCTTTTGCAGATAAAGACACAGGACTCTGGGGGTTTTAACAGCTCATTCCATGACATGCAGCTATTAACAGAATTAGGGATTATATTCTCTCAACTCCAATGCAATTTCCATTGTGATAAATTAGGGAAGAGATGAGTCATTAGGAGAACAAGGTAACCAAGTTCTTGGCTGACCAGAGGCACTGAGGGCATTGAGATGAGAGTGAAGAGTATGAGATGCTCAGGGGAGGCGCAGAGTGAAGACAAGGAACAATATTGGGAAGGCCAATGACAGACCTTTCCCAGGCATTTGTTTTTCCCAGAATTAGACTCTGCAACTAGGCCACTTCCCTGTCTAACCCAGGGTCATTTGGTGATACCCACGTTGGGAAATTGCAAAAACAAGTCCTTTCAACTGTAATCACACTTGATGAACATCTACAAGGAACAAAGAATGTCCTGGTCTATCTCGGTTTGAAAAGAAAAATAAAATCTGATGCAAGTTATGGGCAAGTCAGTGAACCATGGGCCATCAGTTTTATCACCGTTAAATGCGGGTGGTAAAAAGAAACTATTCTTAATGGCTGGGAATTGTTATTCATTCACATATAGGGACAATGTAGAAATGCCCAAGGCAAACAAGTGTTAGATTGTTTTATTACATTTTTACCCTAAGTTCAAAAGTTATGTATTAATCTTTTAGGTGTAGTTTTGCTCCTCAAAGCCTGGAAGGACACTAGTATTCTGTCCAGTACGATAGAGACTCCGTATTATGTTTTAATGACCAGGTGCACATAGTCTAGAAAATGGTACACAAATGCACCATTACTATTCACATGGGGTAGCCTGTCAGTTAATACGGAGTCTACCCCCAGTGGCCTCCAGGAGACTATTTGGTGTCCTACCTCTTCATTTCCTGTCACTCATATTTCTCTGCAGGGTTGTAGACCTATGTGCCTGACATCAACAAGACCTAGTCCCCTGATGCTTTCATTCTTTAAAATCAACCACTTACATAATGAAGAAACTCTCTTTTTGCCACTATTGATTGAAGCTCTGAGTATAATTTCCAGCCTTCATTAAGATGAAATAGATGAGAGTGAAAGGTAAATTTAAAAAAATAAAGAGACAGAGAAAACCATTTATTTAGCACTCATTCAAAAGTCAAAAGCTTCCAGCTCTTAGGGAACTTGGTTAAAAAAAATAAAGTTAACCCATATTTATAATTGAACTGTTATGTGACAGGTATCATCCTAGAAACTAGGGGTATACGAGAAATCAATCCTCTTCAATCCCTACCCTTGGGGAGCTTATATTCTGATTGGAGAAAAAGAAGATATTAAACAAATAATTAAAACAACCACATACAACAAGACAGCTGGTAATAATCACTCAGAAGAGAAATTAAGCAGGGCAATAGGATAGAGATGAAGGGGTAGTGATATTTCATGCCATGGGGTCAGGGAGTAAGGCCATGTATAAAAAGATTCCTTCATTCAATATTTATTGACTGCCTTTGAAGAGCTGGGTACTGTGCAAGATGTAAGATGAATAAGACATGGTCCCTGCCCTCCAGGAGCCGACAGCTCAGTGGAGAGTCTCACCACCTGCTCCATTAGGCAGACAGATTAGAAGTCTCAGGGCATATTGCTGCAGTAACATTGTACACAGTGACCAATTTGAACAGATTGTAAGTATTCCAAAACTCACAGTGGTTTCCATAAAATAATTCTCACTTCAAGTAAACATTTTCAGTTGGTGAGTAACTCTATTTTCCACCGACAGCACTCATATTTGAGGGCTTTCTTAATGCAATGACGACTTGTTTTTCTAATTGGTTGCCAGGGATTGTTTGGGTCCTTATTGAAATGTACTTGCTTAACTCCTCCAAAGCAACTTGGCTGGTTTCTTGTTGTACTGGCAAATGCTGCCTCCTGTACTGAAAAATTTGTTCTTTCTGAAAAATTTGGACTGTCCCTGGATGGTTTTTATTGTGATTAAAGATAAGAAAGAAAGAATTATAGATTTACTTTTAAAAAGTGGTAACAGAACAGACTTTACATCAACCAGATTTACACAAATGTAGGCTACATGCTAGATGATGTGCTATTTTATCCTATTTCTATCATGCTTTGTGCAGATACCTGGCCCAAAATATTTTTATTCATGGAGAAGACAGAGAAAAGTATAATTATGGCCAAAATACTAGCTTGTACAAAGCTGTTTTCTTTATTGTGCTTTTAATACAAGCTCCATATCCCCAGTTTTACACAGGTTTGTAATAATACAACATTGTTAACAACAACAACAACAAAAATCATGTGAGAGAACAACATTGAGCAGAGAAGTCTTTTGTTTTTCTGAAGACAGAGCCTTTTTGATAGGGGATGGGAGATCATATCACACACAGTTGCTCCAGAGTAAAGGAGACAGACTTGCTGATCTCTCTGCTAGCACAGACAAAGATAATCCACTCACTCTACAGGCTCCTTCTTGGCACCTCTTCCTCTTTGCATTCTCACTGTCAAATTCCTCACCCTTTGCCATAGGGGGCCCAGGAGAGGAAATTATTTTGACTACGCTGAGATATAAGCACAGGTGGTACCACTTGTTATAAACTTTTCAGTTTTTGTTGGCGCTATAAGCCTACTTTATAGGGGTCGTGAGCCGTTTGTTCTATCAGAGAAAGGGAAGCAAGAGCTTTTGGCCCTCACTGTTGATTGATTGCATTGCGGCTGGTTTCCACAGGCTGCCATCTTGCAGAGGACACATTTCTTCTCAGTGGTGCCCCAGTACAATGGTGCCAACCTGAATTACATACTGACTGCAGCCAAATATCTTCGTTTCCTTTCTGCTTCAAACAGTGGATTTGGGCAGTTCTTTTTATTCCGTTTTGGAGAAATGGTCACATGAAATTTTGAATTAAGTTAAGCTATTATTATTATTATTGCTGTACCAAGGTAAAATCAATTTGTCATAAATTTTGTCTTTTGCCTACATGTTGGAGTCTTTCTCATTGGTAAAGTTTTCACTGTTGTCATGGCCTTTTACATAGCAGCTCCCACTGCTATGATCATGTCAGCTTTAGGGGTAAATGACAGAGAGGAATTTTGCTATCAAAGTTACTTTCAAAGGTCATGAAAAGTCAATCACTGGATAAGATCAGGAACTTAGTTCTAAATATAAACTCTTCCTCAGCACACGCAAATAATAAAGTCTGCTAAAGTCTAACACTACCATAAAATTTCCCACAGGAACTCTGTTCCTTCCTAAATATTTCATTCTCTAAAGATGTTATTCAAGGTAAAATTTACTCCGTTGAATCTTAAGTAGCTGATTCTAGGGCCTATGTGTATGCCCCACATTTCCTTCGTGCTCAGATGCTAACATAAAAGCTTCCATTTTTCAGCTCCGTGAACTTTCATTCACAGAATATACTGCAATTAAGTAGCTTTTTAGAGTAGCCTTCCCAAATAGGAAGGATGTTCCAGTTGTTGGTGGGTTTGGCTTAGGTTATGCAGTTTACTTGTTTGGGTTGTATGTTTTGAACATATGCCCAGGGCTTTTAAAAAGAATGATGGGAACATTTGTACAAATGAAATTGAAAGCAAGGGAGCGGGCATTGCCAACGCTTTAATTATGAACCGAGCAACACGTGTACTTATTTGAGGGTTTAAAGAGTATAAGACAGTAAACAGGGAAAGGTGCGGGCACCTGGTGGTCTCAAACAGGATGTCTGCTTTTTCTTCTTAGCAGCCAGGGTAGAAAAGGCATAAAGTCTTTCTACCCTTTTGGATGCCCAAGGATATGGCAAACTGCCTGTGTCCTTTTCCCAATATCCCTCTCGCTTCGAAGCGCTATCAGGACAGGGGGTAAAGTTCTGAGAGAGCCAGAGGGGTCATTTAGGTCAGGTGATCTGAGGGTTCCACCCTTCCTCCTCCTGCAATGCTTCCTTAAGGCCAAAAGAGCCAGCACATCATGGGGTGCTGAACTCGTGTGTGTGTGTGTGTGTGTGTGTGTGTGTGTGTGTTCATGTCTGTGTCGTATAACCCTGTTTTCTATTGTCTGAGAGGAAAAGTGCCCAACTCTTTGGAACCTCTCTTTTGACAGACAAATTTCCCAGCAACTGTAACCAGAATAGTTGGAGGGTTGTTACACATGACGGCATTACTAAGGTTGGGGTGGTGAACCAAAAGAATTTGGAAAGTTTGAGAAATGGCAAGATGGGGTGGTTGACACACACTTTCTTTTCCTTTAATTTTGAGGGTTTTTTCCCTCTTCCATCTTCAATTCTAGTCAAGTGTATTTCATTCCAGACATAAAATCAAAATCCTCTTCTCTCCAGTCTCTGTGTGGATTAGGAGTAATTACAAGGTTAAAATAACATTGTCTCCTCCCTTAAAATCTGTAGTTTTATTCTACAGAAGGTTTTTTTGAGGGGTCTCTTTAACTGTCTTTTTATCATGTTATATATGAGAGGGCATTTCCAAAGTAGCTATTATGCTGTTCTAATATAATTTAAAGGGCAGGAGATAGCTACCTAAGACTGTCTTTTACATTTAAGCCCTTTTTTTTTTTTTTTTTAACTGATGGAAAGAGACATATACCAACACAAATAGCTCATGACCAATTCTCTCCCTGAGTATAACAGCTAGAACTAGTGGTTCCCAACTAAAATGCTAAAACCCCCTGAAATGTCCCAGCAGGTTGCTGGGTTTGTTCTACAATGCCCGGTATAAATTTCACGTAATTACAGCTGACTGCTGAAGGAAGCCTGTGTTCTCTGCCGGCTGTTAGGACCTTAGTTATGGCCAGAAGGGTAGTGGGTAGGATTCAAACCTCCTACCAGTGCCAGCAGCTAGAAACTTTCTTCAGAGCAGGGACAACTGACTGTAAGAAGAAACCAGCTGTGCAGAGCAGAATTATATAGCTTGTAGATTTAGGTAAAATAGTGCCACCTGTGAATTTTTTTTTTTTTTTTCTTTTAAGAACTACAGAAGAAAGAAAAAGGCAAATCCCAGAAAAAGGCAGCTAGCTTCTTAGGAAATGCCAGAATCTGCTCACGGGATCATTTTCCTGGGAGCAATAAAACAAATCAATAAATTTGAATTGAGTTATCATGGTGGTTTTCAGAATTACCTGAGAAGCTTGCCAACAATTTGGACTCCCAGAAGCTAGCCCAGAGTTTCTGATTCGGGGTCTGGATCAATCAATGAGTCTGGGTCAGCCATAAAATCGGTGTTTTGCCACTTACAAAATTATTAGGAGCCTTAAAAGATATCTCTTAAGGTTCTCCGTGACTTATAAAGTACCATATAAATGTTAATATTTAACTAATATAGTGTGGATACTGTACCTCTTATTTGTTAGGCATTATGTTAACTCTTGGAGAAATCCATGTGTCCTAGTTGTAAATTGATAGTTTTCTATTCTTAGAGTTCACCAAGAATACTTTCTTCTCAAGAAAATGAATTCCTTAAGCCAAAAATTACAAGCAATATCTTTCTCTCTCAGAAGCAGTAGTTTTGTTGTTCCTGATTTAATTCTGAAAATAACACACAAGCATCAAGAATCAAGACTAGTTTCAATTTGCTTCCAAGGAGGAGTTTTAATCTTTGCAATTCTTTCTTTTTTTCTTTCTCTTCTTGTTTTAATCACAGATTTATTTGGGGGTAGGGTGGTAGGAATTTAGGCTTGTTTGATGGCATGGCTTCCTCTTTTAATTGGTCTGCAAAGAATAAAAATCATTAGAGGATGTTTGTATTGTGTCTGGATAAAAAGGGTTTTCCTTAATATGCGTGCCTTGCTCATAGCCTACATTCTTAGAATGACTTGATAGTGCATAGTTCACATACCTCACACACAGTGGAGGTTTGATTGAATGAGCAGCGGGATGAATGGGCATACATGAAAACTAAGCAATAAGATATGCTGAAAACACCACAGGCATATATAAAATTTGGACTGCATTTCATTTGTAGTTACTACTTAAAAATGGAATTCAGCCAAAGGATCATTTCTTTTTCACCTATAAAATAAAAGCACTTTCACAAAGAATCCTAGAGCTGGAGAAAAAAGGAAACAACTTTAAAGATAATCTAGTCTAGTGATTTTAAATTGTGCTTTCCAGAGCTATAAAGCAGAGTTGCTCCAACTTTGGCTAAACATCTGAATCACTGGGAGGATTTTTAAAATACAGATGCTAGGCTGGGCACAGTGGCTCATGCCTGTAATCCCAGCACTTTGGGAGGCCAAGGCTGGTGGATCACTTGAGGCCAGGAGTTCGAGACCAGCCTGGCCAACATAGTGAAACCCCTTCTCTACTAAAAATACAAAAAAATTAGTTAGGTGTGGTGGTACATGCCCCTAATCCCAGCTACTCGGGAGGCTGAGGCACGAGAATCGCTAGAACCTGGGAGGCAGAGGTTGCAGTAGCTGAGATAGTGTCACTGTACTCCAGCCTAAGCTACAGAGGAGACTCTGTCTCAAAATATAAACAAATAAATTAAAATATAGATGCTAGAGTTTTACTCCCAGAGAATCCAGTTCAGCTAGTATGTGTGGGCTGGGCACATATGCTGTAAAAGTTGGTACAGATTCTAGTGCACAACCAGGGTGGGGAACCATCATTCTAGGGGTCTGCAAGTCCAAACATTTGGACTCCTGATCTGATAAATACAAGTATGCTCCCTGGAGACAATATGATAGAATATATTAAATTGGAAAAAAATGGGATGTGCTTGTGCCCTATAGAGTTTTCATTAAATTCAACAACAACAATGTAATCTAGAAAAATTCAATTATACAGGGTTCTATTATACACTCTTATGATAGGATATTCTGCAGGTGTACAAGGGATACACAGAAGATTAAGGGCCAATGTTTTCCATAAAGATTTTACAAGGTTGGCCTATGGCAGAAGCGTAGAAAGGAAAAGAGAAAAACAAGTATAAATATAACTTTAATAAAAGGCAGGTGTGCTATGAATGGCACAGGTAAGATTGAATCACAGATGAAATATTATTGCTTTCAGCATTTTCTCTAATTTCTCATCACTACTCTACCAAGCACATATCCGAAAACTGAGCAGTTTTGATATCTATCGTCTTAGAACATGACCTGTTTTTTAAGGGAGCGGCAGGTGCAAGGATTAAAAAGGAAAAGAAAAAATAAAACAGTTGTCCTGTTCCTTCTTACCGCCACTTGATTTAAGGTAGGATATTTCTTAAAGCCTGGGACTCAGCTAGCAGGAGGTTTCTCTCAGGGAGAAAAAGTAAAAACTGCTTCTAGACTGCTGAACCCTTGTGTCTTTGCCAAGGGGGAGGGTAGAGCAGAACATCTGCCTCACTTGATTTGCTTTTGTGCTTCTCTAGGACAAAGACTTAATAGTCAAGGTCATTTCATCTCCTTGCATGGGTAATGAACAAAGCTGAGAGAAGGAAAGAAAGGGAGAAGAAGAAAAGGAGAGAAGCAAGGAAGAAGGAAGAAAGGGAAGAAGGGAGGGAAGGAAGGAGAGATATTGTTAAAAGTTTCCGTCATCTGTTGTTCTTCATATTGGTCTTAACTCAGAATCTTTGGAATGTTTTTGTTCCCTTCCCAAACACAATTATCTGATACGAGAACTTGCAAGATGCGATTAAATAAAGAGGTCTTTCAATATGTGATTAAACAGAAGTTTGCATAAATTCCCACTAACTCCACTACTCCCTGCTTATAACATTTTGCCGTTCCAATTAATCGATCAATACCAATAAACTAGTCATTAAATATATCTCGGAGGTTAGTGCTTTCTATTATCTTTTTTTTTTTTTTTTTTTTGAGACGGAGTCTCGCTGTGTCGCCCAGGCTGGAGTGCAGTGGCGCGATCTCGGCTCACTGCAAGCTCCGCCTCCTGGGTTCACGCCATTCTCCCGCCTCAGCCTCCGAGTAGCTGGGACTACAAGCGCCCGCCACCTCGCCCGGCTATTTTTTTGTATTTTTAGTAGAGACGGGGTTTCACCATGTTAGCCAGGATGGTCTCGATCTCCTGACCTCGTGATCCACCCGCCTCGGCCTCCCAAAGTGCTGGGATTACAGGCTTGAGCCACCGCGCCCGGCCCTCTATTATCTTTTACCCAATTTCGGTAGAATATTCAGTACAAGAGAGATTCAAAGAATCAGATATTCTAAAGGAAGTAATATTCATATGTGGTAGAGGAATCAGGAAAAAAAAGATGAGTTGATGTGATGATTCTTAAGGGATAGGTAAGTATTCAAGATGTAGGTGATCATAAGAAAACTTTCTGGCTAATAAACATGGATAGTCTTATCTAGACAATGCTGGATATTGGTAGAAAAGAGGTAAAGATTAGAATGGAAAAATGGGCTCAGGCAGCATTCAATTTGTGGTAGATCTTGAATGTTGGTAGAACATTTGCACTTAGTTATGAAGTATGTACTTAATCATGAACCACTGCAGTTTTTTTAGCATGGGAAGTACATACATAATCAACTTGTGTTTTATTAAGGTTAATTGGGCAGCACGTTGGGGCATAGATTGGGGCCAATCAGGAAAACACTGGGAGCAGAAGAATACGCAAAAGATTATTATTGTATTAGTCCAGAGAACAGTAGAGATATTTGTGTTGGAAAGATGGGCTTTTGGTGGTAAGCAAAGGAAAGAAAACATGATTTTAAAGAACTGAGCACAAATAAGTAATCAAGCAGGAATGGTGCTTCTACATGTATAAAACAAGCACGAACATGAACAGACTATGTAAAGTAATCATACAGTTGGGAAAGAATAGTTTTGGTTTGCCTTTTAAATCTCTCCAAGACTTGTTCAGTGTTACCAGTAATTTTAGAGATGTGGCCAATGAGTTTTGAAAATCAGGATGGCTTTCAGTAATATATGTTCCTACAGGAAATAATGTTTACAGGCAAATGAATGCTCTGTTCATCTAAGAATATACCAAGTTAAAAATGAAAATGTCAGCACCAGTTAGAAGTATAAAGGATTTTTTGTCCACTGAACTGATCAAATTATTTTGACTTCTTGTAGGAAAGCATGAAACTTTATAATCATTCTCATCAAAAGTTCTGTGGAACTACGAATCCATTCACTCCTGTTAGACTCTTATTATTATTCTTTGTCTGGGACATTTTGGTGTGTGTTGTGATGAGTGAGACTTAACTCTGACCAAACTCTAGGTCATTGTACCTTTCAGCAGAGTCTCAGTAAGAGGCATTATTAATGTGACATCTAACCAGGCCACAGTGGTGTCTAAGCACATGCTATCATATATTGCAGCAGGCATTTTTTGAGATCTGCTTATAGTGCAGGTTCTGGGCTTGGTGGTGACGAGAAGAGTGTGAAGACACTCACAATTTAATAAGGTGCAATTATACACAATAAAAATACAGAGAGATAGGCAGAAAGAAGAAAAATAAAAGAACGAGAGGCCAGCAGCAGGGGAAATTCATTCTGTTTAGTGGTCTATACAGGAAGCTTTATGAAGACAGTAATGTATCATGTAAAATGTGTAAATGACAACCAGTTCATTTCCTCTTTCTCTCTTCCTATTTTTATCCTTCCCTTCCTTCACTTTCTGAAATACTTATGAAGTGCCTATTGTGCTTAAAGCTCTATGATAGGAGCTCTGGGTTCCAATCAGACATGAATCCTGCTCTCAAACAACTGTGAAAACATTACATTGAGTATGTACACCAAGTAAAAATTAAATGATCCAACACAAATTCTTGTTTTCTGGTTTCTTGTTGTACTGGCAAATGCTGCCTCCTGTACTGAAGAAATTGTTCTTTCTGAAAAATTTGGACTGTCCCTGGATGGTTTTTATTATGATTAAAGAAAGAATTATAGATTTATTTTTAAGAAGTGATAACAGAACAGACTTTACATCAACCGGATTTACATAAATGTAGGCTACATGCTAGATGATGTGCTATTTTATCCTACTTCTATTATGCTTTGTGCAGATACCTGGCCCAAAATTTTCTTATTCATTGAGAAGACAGAGAAAAGTATAATTATGGCCAAAATACTAGCTTGTACAAAGCTGTTTTCCTTATTGTGTTTTTAATACAAGTGTAAGACAAGCACAGAGGTATAAGACAAAGAGAAAACATTAGAAAAGTAGCTGAAATATAGTAGTCTTGATGCCTTGCTATATTCACTGTTTGAAAACTGTTACTGAATGCACAAGGAAACACCCCCAGTTACTCATGGGGACACTGCTGCATATGGGAAACAAAGCGAGATCTGGAGACAGTGAGATCCTGGCTCAGGATACAACCACCAACTTGCCACTGGTCATTTGTAATCCCTGAACTGCACAGGAATACACTCCCTGCAACATGAAAATCAACCTGTGGTATTTCACTTCTCAGTGAGTTTCTGGAAATCGTCCTCTGAAACCCTGTTAGAAAGAACCTTTAAAAATAATTTCATGGTTCTGTGTTAGCGCTTTCTTGCTAAAAATGTGAAAGCTAAAGTTGGTTGGTGGACGCAGAAGTCTTACTAGCTTTGAAAACCTGCTGTGCTTTGTGTTTTACTCTCATTTATTTCTCTCTTCCTAACCATTGAATCTTAAAGCACATTCTTTCATTAAGGAGATTCAGCACCCTCTAGAGTAGTGGACTGTGAGTCATTAACAGCCTGAAGCATGTCCGAGTCTTGAGAGATAAGAGTCAGGCTTGTACAAATGCAATTTTAAACAAATGCTGCAGTACTTTTGTATCTTTCTCTTAAACAGTACAAATTTTGGTTGACTATGGAAATAATAATATTGAAGCTGACAATTTAACTTCCTTCACAGGTGATGTCTCATAATTTGACATTCTACAGATACAGAAACAGAGTTTTCCTTCTTTCAAAGAATCCTGTTACTCCTCCTAAGAACTATCTCTGATTCATTTCATTGTGTTCCCCATTCTTGTGCCATTCAGCAAAATGGAGCCTGCTTCATCAGTTTTTGGTCTCTGTAGAGTGTTCCTTTATTCAGTGATTAATTACTAGCTTTCTGGTGACTTCTTAATCTTTTCCTGTATTTTAAAATATTCTTTCACTTCAGAATTTTCTTACCTAAGATACAAACAATAAGTGGAACATAAGTAACTGCAGTTGCTTTCCTCCCTAATTGGCTTTGCCTTTCCTACTGAAGATATAATTTAAAAAGTGTATCAAAACCCATAAAAGTGAAAACTTTAAAACAAACACTACGCAATTTGTTTCCTCAGTGAAACAAATTTAGAGGTTAAGGTGACAGAAATGTGTTTAGACCTCACATAACTAATGCACCCATTTATGTTAGCAATAGTTTTATTTTTAAAAAAGGCTGCAAAATGTACAGATAGGTGGCCTCTAAATGTTTATACTAAATAGAATGAAAAAACAAAACTCATACACAATTTTATTGTTAGGAAACACTGAAATCCACTGCTTAATGTATGCATTAATGGGGCTTCTTGACAAATCACCTGTTAAATTTTAGCTGACAGCTTGTCATATATTAATTATAAATAATTGTAATATATGGCTATCATAATGCATGCAACAAAAAAAAAAAACAGGAAAGGTAATTAGAGTATATCCTTTGTTTTCTCCCTTCACTTCTTGCTCACAAGAAAAAAATGACCCAGTGTTTCACTTGGGTTGGGATAGTGCCAATGGTTAATGGAATGCCCCAGTCTACTAAAGAATTTAATGGGAATATCCATTTGTCACAGTCGCATGCTGTAATCTCCAGTAGCAGAGCCAATAGAAAATAGCATCGTACCATAACGTCCTCTACACACTGCAGGTGAGGGTGAAATGCAGCAGCTGAACAGAGCAGTCAGTGGAGGAGGTCTGGCTTTTCTAGGCCTTTCTTTATGAAAGATGTGGGGTTCTTTACTTAAAGAGGACAGTGCTGCCTAACAGCAACAAGAGATGCTGCCTTGAAGAAAAGGAAAGTACATTTTTTTCACATGGGAAAAGAAAGCATAAATGATTGCACAGCATGTCTCAAAATCTTTAGCTGCCTCCTTGTATACGGGAAGCCCACCTGTTTGTAAAGAACCTTTGAGTAGTAGAATTAGAACAGGTGATTTCAATCATCAACTAGTTCTGAGTTTGAGCTTTCAAATCTGCAGAATGGGAGTAATAACACCTAAGCATGCAATGTTACTGGTAGAATCCATAGAACTACATGGGTGAAAAAATTTAGCATAGCACCTGAATTATTATCTTTTCTTCTTTATAATTGAATTTGAATGATAGGGTTGTGTGACTGCTTTATTTTTTATTTTTGAGAGAGTCTGGCTCTGTTGCCCAGGCTGGAGTGCAGTGGTGTGATCTCAGCTCACTGCAACCTCCACCTCCTGGGTTCAAGCAATTCTCCTGCCTCAGCCTCCTGAGTAGCTGGGATGACAGGCATGTGCCACCACGCCCAGATAATTTTTGTATTTTTAGTAGAGACGGGGTTTCACCATGTTGGCCAGGCTGGTCTCGAACTCCTGACCTCAGGTGATCTGCCTGTCTTGGCCTCCCAAAGTGCTGGGATTACAGGCGTGAGCCACAGCACCTGGCCTTTTATCTTTCTTATGTGCCAGTTCTGTGTTTGGCCAAAGCAAGCTACTGAGAAATGCTGTATAACTTAAATTTGAAAAACACTCTCTGAAATAAAAATAGTAATACTTATAGAAGTGAATATTTAAGTTATTTGAGGACTAAAATTATTAATTATTGTTTCATTTATGTATTTAGTAGTAAGTTAATAAAGTATGTCAGACATAAGCTAACACCTATAGGAAAGGGTCTCAGATATTAGTTTTAGTGTTTTATGAAGTTTCTCACTACCTTCAGAACATGTCACTTGAATCTATGCTGTGTTTCTCCATTTAGCTGCATTTAATAAAAACCACGGTAGTCCTCACAAAGAAAATATGATTAGCAACAATTTATTCCATACCTTGGTTAATAATTTATCATCACTATACAAGTGAAAATATTGGATTTGAAGTCAAACAGATCTAGGTTCAAAATTCTAGCTTGGCCACTCACTATGTCAGCTTGGCCAAATGACTTATCCTCTCTTGTCCTGTTTCCTCACTTACATAATGGGGCTAATAATACTTAACTGGCAAGGCAGTTAAGATTGGAAATGAGGCAGTGACTTTCAAACTTTTAATCACTAGCCACATGATCAAAAAGGAAGTTTTGCAAAAAAAAAAAAAAAACAAACAAAAAAACCCAAAAAACCCCAAAAAAACTTAGTACATATAATGTACTCTGTGTTTTTTCCTACTTTTCTTTCATTTCAGAAATTGTTTATGACCCACTAGATTTGCAACCCACACAAGGTCATGATGTGCCTTTTCAAAAACGGGTGAACTATAACATGCTTCGCACCATGCTTAGTACATAATACAAGTGTAACAACTGATTACTATTATTGTCATCATGATTATTTTTAGTCTCCTGTTAGGATGCCTCATGATAAATGAGAATAAATCTTCCAAGTACTTCTAGGAACTAACTCCTTTGGATGGGGTCCAAAACAGACTCATACTCATCGTATGCTGAATTATGCACTAGAGGGGGGTGTGCTATAGCAAAGCTCCTGTGTGCTATTTATCACAGAATGTTAGAGCTGGAAGGGAACTAAGAAAATGTCTTGTCCTATTGCTTCATTTTTCCTTCATGTAAGTATTTGGAGTTTTTAAATATTCTATATGTATTGCTCACTGATAAGTTGGAAAACTGGCTTCTTTGATCCAGAACGTGGAGGTGATGATGAACAGTTGGTGGGATGGAGGGCACTGGATCATGATGTCTGAGTTCTTGTCCTGCTTCTGGCACCAAATTGTTGGATGATTTTAAATTCTCAGGGTCTTCGTTTCTTTACCTGCAAAAATGAGGTAATTTCAACAAAAGATTAGCCTGCTTCTGATGTTCTTTGACTTAAAATTTCCAAATGGCAAACCAGTCCAGAAGTTTAATAGATGCTGCAGCATTAGGACACTCTTTTGTTGTAAATCTGCTCTGAATATATTAACACGTGTGTAGCAGGCTGCAGTCTCACTTCCATTACTGCTCAGATGAGCAGAGAAACTTTGGCTTCTCTATTTGCTGTACCTCCCGTTCTTCAGCAGCATCACCCTGAATAATTCTCAGTCTCATTCGTATAATAATAACTCAGACTCTGCAGTCACCTTAACCCATCCCTACTTCTTTCTTTAAGATGTTTGGTTGCAGTAGGGACAAGAACATCTAGGACTTCACAGTGTCAGAAAAGTTGCGCTTATGCCATTTACTTGTACTGTCCTCTGCATATCCCCTGATTTCTGGGTCCCTTTTCTGCTTGCTTGTTGCTCTCCTTGGTAACAATCATCACTGAGTTTTCGAGCTAGTTTAAATCGCTACCAGTGGTTTAAGATGATATTTCCTCAACTATGTTCCCAGATAGCAGTCAGATTTACCAGCTGGGTTCTTCTTAAATGAGGTCAGATCCGCAGGCAGAGGGATACATTTCTTTCCCACAAAAGTAACAGCAAAGGAATATTAGGGGTTTTAAAACTTTCTGTTTCTCTAACATGCAACTTTGGATGATGAAAGTGGGATTGCCAGTTTATGAGGGCGCATGTGGCAATGAGAAAGCCAAGTTGGAGTTTACATCTTGGGTGGAATCACCTGTGGGGAGGCTGAGATTCCTGGATCCATCCTTAGGTCACAGGGGGCAGGTGTCCATCATCCCTGCACAGCTTTTCAGCTGCTGTGAAATCAGAATGATTGGAGGGTAAACCTAGCTTGGAGGCTTGCGCAGGAATTGATTTCTTCCTGATTTTCACTATGACGCTAACCATAAAAAAACAAAAACAAAAAACCAAGAGACAATCATGCCAGGATGCTCCTCCCCCACCCCCAAATTGCTAGAAAACTGAACTTTGTTTAGCGAGATTCTTTTCAAAAATATGTGACTTATTTTTGGAGTACATAGGGGGCAGAGGATTACTGACCAATCCTTTGGTGGCTTTCAGCAGCACAGCATGCAGATGGTGGAAATAAATGGGCAGCTTGAGAAAACAGTCAGGATGCTGGATCATTAAGTCAAATCTAAGGGGGTCTGTTTACGTTTGCTCTTTGAAAGACAGCCTGGAGTCTGCAGGAATAAGTACTGTGTGTATGTGCTGGCCTGAACATAGAATGAGCAATCGAGGTGGCTGGTTAGCTCTAGCTTTACTTTATTTAACCTTTCTGACCAACTTTCTAATAAATTTTGATGGGCCAACTGCCAATGGTGGCTTCCAGCTGCTGACTTTTTCCACATGTTGGAGATCCTGTGAGTAGTGAAGAAGGTTAAAATCCATCTCTTAGCTAACAACACACACAGTGCACCTTAGTCACCTTGGGTTGTGTGGATGAAGAGTGCATAGCCCAACAACTGGGTGCTTGTCTAGGGAAGAGGGTGTTATAGTGTCCTTCAGAGAAGCTGAGGAGCACTGCATTTCCAACATCATAAAAGCAAGTGGCATGATAGCAAAACAAGTTATCACACTAAGATTTTGGTTCAATACTTCCCTGCCTTCCTCGTTGCCTTCAAAGTGGATCCTACAAGCATCCCCGAAGGAGGCTGCCAAGGTGAACTGGGGCGGACACAAACTGTGTTTCATTAAAGCACGTTCCTTATATTATTATCACTGCTGTGAAGAGGGCGCGACCAGCATTTTTTCCTCCTTTGCGCTGGGACGCAGAGCAGGAAGCGCCCGGGTGTGCATCTCTTAGGCGATGAGTGAATCTGTTGGAGAGGGTCTTTTCTGGCCTGGTGGATGAATGCTGGGGAGTGACGTCACCCCGCCCCCTCCTCTGGTGTGTGTGTGTTTGTGTTGCCTCCTTCACCCACCACTCCTGCCTTCCCCTCCTTCATCCAGCTCTCTGGCCCTTTCAGTGGGTCAGTGGTCCAGATTCAGGGATTCGCCAACAGGCGCAGCGGGCCCAGCTCTCCCCGCGTCCGGGCGCACCCACACTCACACTCACGCGCAGGCAACGCGCACACACAATCCCCCAGCGCTGGAGCACAGCAATTCCGTGGGATCCCCAGCACGTTACGAGGATTTTAGAAATCACCCAGACAAGGAAACAAAGAGAGAAGCCTTTCCAATTACTTTCCTGGGCTTTTTTGTTTAATTTCCCCCACCAAACCACCTCGTCTGCAGCCGTAACTACCAGGTTCACGCCAGGTCCAAAGACTGGGTTGGGCTGGCCACCCCACCTCCCGGCCCTTGACTCTGTTCGGGCCCTTTCCCAGGCGTCGCCTCGCACCCCTCTCCCCCCACGAGCCTCAGTTTCTGGTTACCTCGCGTGCGCTTCACTTTTGGGGGGAAGAAGAGAAGAAGGGGAGGGAGGCACCGAGGGGGGCAGCCGAGTTGCTATTTGTGGCCAAAGAATCCGCTTTAAAAGAAGAGGCAGCAGGAAGGAGGAAACAGGAGAGGCGGAGGGAGGAGAGGAGACGCGGCCCCGGACCCCCCAGCCGCGAGCGGCGGAGCATCGAGGAGCGGGAGGAGGAGGAAAAGGAGGAGGAGGAGGGAGAGGAGACAAACGGCGGCGGCGGCGGCGGCAGCGGCAGCGAGAGAAACGGGCGCCGGGCGAGCAGGAGGAGCGAGAGGAGGAGAAACCGCCGCGGAAGCCGCGGGCTCAGAAGGGCCAAGAGGACGGCCCGAGAAGAGGAGGAGGAGGCGGAGGAGGAGGAAAAGGGGGTAGGGGTGGAGGGAGGGCGGGGGGACGCGCTCCCTTGGATGCTGGATTTCGGGTTTTTGGACTCACTCGCTGACTCTCTTCCACTTCCTCGCTCTGGACTGGGCTGGCCGCACGAGGGCTGGGCGGCGGCGGCGACCAGGGGGGCTTCCGCGGCAGCGGCCGCTGCTCCGCGGGATTAAATTGGCCGCCCGGAGGCGGCGGCGCGGGCCGGCGCCGGCTGCGCGGCCGTGGCAGGGCGCGAAGGCGCTGGAGGAAAGTGCTGGTGGCGG
This sequence comes from Papio anubis, assembly GCF_008728515.1. Taxonomy (NCBI): domain Eukaryota; kingdom Metazoa; phylum Chordata; class Mammalia; order Primates; family Cercopithecidae; genus Papio; species Papio anubis. The sequence goes on along the minus strand of NC_044988.1, from coordinate 37,912,290 downwards.
CGCGGGAGGCGGTGGCGGCTGCTGCCCAGAGCCAACATGACCAGGTAAGTCCCTGGAACTGCCCCCGTCCGCCCCGCTGTGTTCTCCCCTCTGGCTGCTCGGGAATCGCCCTGCGCCCAGCTCCGGCTGCCGGCGCCTCCCCGGCCAGAGCGACACGCTCCCGCTTCCGCGAGCCCGGCGCCCGGGCAGCGGAGCGCACAGTTTGCTCCTCTGAACCTCCTCGGGCAGAGGTCCTCCCCTGCAGGGTTCACTTCTCGCTTGAAACCTTAGACCCGGGAGAGAGGCGACTCTAGAGAATGGGGGTGTCTGGGTATGTGTATTTGTGCGACCCCCGCTTTCTCCTCCTAGGGTGGGCGTAGTATTGAGGGGGAATGGTGGAGCGGTGGGGCAATGCACCCTTACCCAGGGATCCTGCCACCGCCTTTTTTAAAGGCAGGGATTACTGTTTTAAGGAGGGCTGATTACGGTGAGGGGGCGATTTCTTTTTCTTTCTTTCCTCTGAACTAGTGGGGAGAAGGAGAAATAGCAGGAATCAAAGTCTACGCAGCTGCCATAGAGGAGGGGGATTGTTTGGGAGACCTTTCCGTGGCAGAATCAAAGCTCGTAGTTCAGCTGCGGGAATCTGGTGCACTTAACACACACATTCATTCCGTAGGGAAGGGGACGCATCATTTATAATGAAGAGGCAAAGTTGTAGGAAACAATTTAAAAAGAAAGCCACGAACAAACCAAAGATTCTTTGCTTTCCTATAGATTTATTGTAGCTTTTATGTAGGTGTGTAGAAAACTTGCATTGCTTCTCTGGACGTCGATTTTCATTTAAAAACACAAACAAGTGAAGTCAGTTTTTAAGTCTTATGCTTAAAATCTCGAACACCAAGTGTGAGCTTGGCTTTCACTAATTGGGTGTTTCAGAATTCCAGATAGTAGTTCCATTCTCCAAAACCAGGACTATCACAATCCACTTGTATTGTTTCCAGTTCGCCTCCCAGTACGCTACTTGCCAAATGTCTCTTGTTTTCTAAAATTCTCAGAGTAATCCCCCAGCCTCATCTACAGTTTGCACCTTAAGTATCTAGGAAGATTCCTGAGGGATCGTTCTCCTTGTATTTCCTATTAAAGTTATATATATATATGTATTTACATGCCCAAAGACACAGTGCCAGTGACTTAACAGAGTGTAGCTAACACATTTTGAACCTCTGAAAGGCTAGTAACTGCTTATGACTTGAGATAGATTTGCTGTTAGATTTACTGAGCTACAAATGTGGACTTTACCCTTTGGTGTGTTCTTTTCTAACCATCCTGTAGCACGTCTGTGGGGAGTTAGTTCAACCACAGATACTTCTGACCATTTTGAGTATTTTTTCTCTGTTTCAAAGTGCACACACCAACCACTCAACTTGAGTAAAACAAGGATGATATACCAAGACTTGAAACATTCTGATGTAAAGGGATCTGTAGATGATAATAACTTAAGATTAAGTTGTGTATGTAATATAATAATATCCAGTAAAAGGCTTAGTATCTTACTTACTTTGAATATATATTCTGTTTTATGCTACAGACACTATAGCAAAAAGAGAACACATTTTCAGTGCTCCGTGTCTGACTTACGGAAACAGAGATCCTAAATGGACAGTAAAATTTTCCCTACCTCCCACATTCCATAATTATGTACTGTACTTTGCTTTTCAATGGAGCTAGCAATTCTGTGGCAGATTTCTTAAATTCACCCTCATGCTATCAGCTATTATTGTACTTTCAAAGTGTGAAATTGACAAGCTGGTCAGTTTCATGAATTCAGCTGTCAGATTGTGTCCAGTTAAAAATTGCTAAAAGCTGTAAATGTGCCTGCCTGGAATTTTCTTTTGTGAAGGAAGGACAGCAAGGGGATGGGGGATTAATGGGTGTTATTAATTGTAGATCTTTTAAAATAGGTGCACTCCAATGTGAGTTGTATCACTGGCTGTTATTGGGAAATACGTTTAGATTTTTACTCCTGTAAAAGTGGCATTCAATTTTTATCTGTATCTTATTTTAAATAGTACTTTACACAGAAATCATCTGTTCTTATAGCCCTTAGTAATATATAATAGGAATAAGATTCAAAGAGGAACAGTGTCTCTCTCAAATATATTTTAATATAGTTAAGTAATGTATTACTTTTGCATGACATGTAAAGAGGTGGATGAATTAAACGTTTCATTGTGTAGGTTATGTAACACAGATTCTTCTTGGGCCAGAGCAGTTGTGCAGTTACTCAAGTAATGAAATGCAGCAATTTATTTTAATATATGTGCATTAGAGTAGATAACCATAGATGTAAAACTGCTTAAAGTATTAAATACAGTGATTTGATTTGCCTTTTAAGATGGACTCTTATTTAAATCCAGAATATCTCAAAGTCTGAAACTAAGAATTGGAATCCCCTCATCTGCTGCTATTTGCTAAGCCACTAGGGGCCTGTATAACTGTTCTTATATCCAGGAGGTATCCTGGTATGGCATATGCAAAGCCTTCCTAGAGAGACATTTAAAAAAAAAAAATCACGTAGGCATTCCCCCCAAGTTTTTGTTTTTTCCTTTTTAATACATTAACTCACACTCTGATACTAGTTATAGACAATGATTGAAGACTATTTCAAGAATTTTATTTAGGGCTTCTCTGACACTATGATTTTCATATAGAGTGTGAAAAATAGAAAAGAGAAAAGGTATTGGTGCAAATTCATATGTGATTCCAGTTCTCAGTGTATGGCAAAGATAAACAAGAAGGAACATTAATAACTTTTCTTTATTGGACTGATAAGGATGTCATTTGCATAATGTAGGGTTAAAAGATAAATGAAGCAGAATTACTTTAAGGGAAGTATAGGCATAGATTGATGATGTGATTAAACTAGCTTTGTAAGCGCTGTACAAGTTTGTATGGAAAGAGAATCTGAGACTGTGACCACAGTTTAGTCAGCACTTGAGGGACCTGGACTGAAGACGCACTATACATTTTTAAGTGTCAGTTTCACAGATTTGAAATCGACCAGCCATGGCAATCTTGAGAGACATTAGGCAGTAAGGTCAAGTATACTTAAACTGTTCTTTCGTTGATTTTCAGTTTTTCAAAGTGACAAGGGTGACTATTTGTAAAAGAGTACCCTGTAAGTATTTGCATATTAGATTTCCTTCAGACCAAACTTGATTTATCAAACCATTGGACAATTCTATTTTTAAAAGGATTCTATGCATAAATAAGAATTCATTAACACAATCACATATGAAAAGTGTCATTTCAAGAAAGGTGAATATTTCAAAGATGATTTCATTTTAAAACTATCCTTCCTTAGTTTACCTTTTATTTTAAAACCTTCTTTAGTTTCATTGTGTATTTGCAGATAGTATAAGAGTCAAGTGTGTATGTGTGCTCGTGTGCTCTAACTTGTGATCCTAGGAGCATCAGGCTTAGGTTTACACTTAAAATATCTATGCAGATAACCTTTAATGGTGGTACCTTTTTAATTCCCAAAAGTTTCTGGGAATCTCGAAAATGAACTTTACGTTTTATGTAGTGTACTCAACTTAGTGGTCACAAAATATACAGGATTTGTGTTACATGCCCAGATATAAGAAGTGCTAAATATAGATATAATTATCCAGTTTTCCCAGAGTATTCAAAGAATGCTTTACTTTTTCCTGTGTTCTTAAAGTGACAACAGTTACATGTGATTTAAGCCAAATTTATTCTGAATCTCTTTTGGTTTTATAGAGTTATTTACCTTTTTTTATTGTTATTTCATCTTCTTACTGTTCAGTTTCTTTGAAAAAATCTTGTAGGAAAGCTACTTACTTGTGACGGCAAAGAGGCAGCTTGCTGCCTCAAGCAAAACCAGTGTTTTAAAACATTCTTTTTTGTATTATCAGTGATTTGCCAAGAAAGAGCAAAGAGAAGAGTTATTCTCTCTGTGAACTACAAGATTGAGAATTCCTATATAACACATCAACTGAAGAAATCTGATAATGTGGAAGAAGGTTGCTTAGAAGGGATTTGTTAGTAAATTTCATTCGAACAAGCATCACTTGTTTAAGCTTCTGTAATTTCATGGCATAGTGACATTTCTACCAAAGGATAGGTTTGTTTGGGATACATTTTCTATATGGGTAATCTCATTTGCTTCTAATTAGTAGTTGGTAACACTTATTAAAATGCCATGCTTGGCTTACATTTATTTCCATAAAGTGTCCAAATTCTCTCCCTTTTTTAAAAAAATAAAAATGCATTTCAGCTTTCCACAATTAAGCCCTTAAGATAGCTAAAAGAATATATGACTTGTGCTTCCTGATTGTTCATTATATGAAATTATAGCCTCAGATGTAAAAGTTCAGCATTTTCTTTGCGTCATAAGTCTTGGGAAGGTCAAAGAGCAAGTGCTTATATGTTACAACAGTCTCTGACCTAATGTAACCTAAATAATAATGTCATCACAATGGCGCTAGACTGGAGAATTAATGAAATAGAATTCTTACAAAACATAGTTCACAAAATTACACTTAAGACCTGTGTCTCTCATTTCCCCCTTAATATATTACCCATTTGCTTTCAAGAAATCAACAGTTTGCATTTTTTTCTCAACATTTTATTTATAAAATATTTTTAAGACTTAGACATTACGTACTTTACGTATTACATCTGTGTGTACTGCCACACTCCTCGAAGCGACTCACAGGGAAAAAAAATGGACTAAAACAATGCCTGCAATGCCTCCTTCCTCCCTCACAAAATGATTAATTCTGTATCTTCCTGTTCATGATTTTTAGTTTGATGCTAATACATTTAATAGGACCATATTAATACTACTCAGTTTGCCTGTGACATTTCGAAAATTACCAAAAGGGGGAAAAAAGAGAGAGACAGCAAAACTGAGCTTTTTCATGGCTTTTTAACCTCTGCTGTCCTTCAAATCAAATCCCTTTGTGTCATAGATGAGTAAACTAAATGAAAAAGATGACAATTTGGAAAGCTAAGACAGCTCATTCTGTCTGTAAGCTAGTAGGTCTTGTATACCGGCAGGCAAATAGTATTGAGACAACTTATGTCCTTCCCTCTTCACCTGCGACAAGCAAGCATTGCTGTCCTTTGTAGATGGCTGCTTTTAGGTGGCGGGTCCCCACTTTGGCTCCTCCAGCATTTACAACAAAATGTAAGAGCCAAAGCAGCCATCTGAGTCAAGGCTTTCTCTTAGTTCTTTGAACTCATTGATCAGAAAGGCTAAGTTTGCTTCTTCCTTGACATTCAGATAACAATGTCAGGAGCATTGTGACCTTTGCCACATGGCTGTTTACTAGATTTAACTCTTGTAACTCTGTCAGTTGCATGAGATTGATTAAATTTATAAATTCTCAATTGTCTTTTTTTTTTTTATTATTAACATCCCTTGAGCTATGTTCTTTAATGTAGCAGTAGCTAACTAAATTGAGATTTGGGAATTGTATTTAGGAAACAGCATTTCTCAGTACTGCTTTGGGGTTTGGAGAAATTGTACTTTCAAATACATAAAATGATCCTCTATAATGATTGGATCACAAGTAACAAGAGACATCTTTTTTTTTTTTTTTTTAAGCCATCAGTAGATGGATTTCATTTATTAACTAAAAAGGTTATATTAGTAATGATTTTATAAATGGTTGGAAATCAGTTATTGTTAATTCTCATTTAACCATGCATGCATATAATACATATTAAGATGATGCTAAAGAATTGCAAAATCTTGACCAGTTTCCTTTCTTTTTAGGCTACAGTGAAAAGAACATTCAGTTCTTCTTACAGGAAGAACTAAATTTATGCCTCAGTTCTGCCACTTATTATCTGTGAGATCTTGGAGGCAATGATAAAACATTTCAGAATCTTAGTTTCATCGTCTGTAAAATGGAGGGTATAACCATACATGTAATGAATATCCAGTTTGGTTATACATATTTATCTTATTTTCTATTTTAAATTTAGATAATTCTTGAATGTAGGAGTCATGTAATGAACATACTATATTCAAGAACACTAGTTCCTATGATACAGTTCTGTTGTCTTCAGCTATTTGTTAAAAGTTATTGCCACCTGACTTAAAAATTAAGATCTGTGGGATATGGATGTTTTGTCTACATTTATCCTGTTGGCATTCTGTGTGTACTACTATAATTAGTGTAGTTGCTAGAGCTATCTTTTTCTGCTTAGCACATTTATTAAAGGCTGTACATATTAGCGTGGCATGGTATGCTTATCTTAGCCTTTAAAGCAAAAGCTAGAAATAATTTTACCTAGAATGCACAAAGAGAACATTTCTCTTTAAGTCTAAATTTTACTGATATATTCCTGAAGATATTTGATTTGGAGTTTCAGTTTGGGGGAAGAAATGTTTAGAAAAGCAGTTAATTAAAATACTGAAGCAGAATAAGTGCCTTTTTTTTTTTCTTTAATGGTAGTACATCTTAGAAAGCTGCTTAGACTTTTGCCCAGTGCAGCTGTCCTTCCCTGAAATATCAGGTTTCAAGAGCAATGATGGATGGTGGGTGCCTGTAGCCAGTTGTGGGGTTTGCTCTGAGGTCAAATGTATTGATGGAGGCAAGGAATTTACTGCCTTCTGTCTCCCTAAGATTCACCAGTACAATTTTACAGGGAGAAATTAGACTAGACACATCAAATGCTGATCCAGTGTCTGCTTATAGGTCAACAAGACATTTGTTTTCAATGTTTAAAATAAAAATTTTCTCTGTCTTTCTACCTACTGGCCCATCCCAACTAAAGGGACATTTTGAGTATGCTCTAATGATTTCTTACTACGTGAGTAGATACTGGCCTCCCTGTGAAAACACATTCCAACTACTTGTAGTAGTAACTTAAATATTATTAGAGAATTTTAAGAGAAAAACCAATTCAGACTTCTCTGGTCAAAATAGCTCATTATGATTTTGTAGATACATTGATTAATGTCTTATTTTAAAAAGATCTATCAAGATTATTTGGCTAGCTAGAAATAAGAGTAGTTTGTTGGATGTATCTTAAATATTCTAAATCTACTTACTGGCCAGGTAACCATTTTTGCTTTTCTTGGGGAGGGGGAAGAAAAGAGGCAACTATGTTTTTCCAGAGGAATAAAATATTGGAAGCATCTTCCATTGGAAATATGCCATGGATGGAAGTTGTTCTTTGTGAGTTACTTCTTTGACACTCTCTTCATCAACATGGAACTCTATCTCCATTTGATGTTTGGCATCTATGTCTCCATCTCCATTCTAAACTCTTTTATTTTCATTTTATCTATATCCCCTTTCAGGCGGCTGTCTGTACTGTCTCCTGCCATATCTCCATCCACTTCTCATAGAAACAATAATTTCTACATAGATAACCTTCAAAATAAATTTCCTCACTTGTCTCTGGAGTTCCAGACTTGCATTTCTATCTGCTTGTTACATGATTGGGAAATGGGAGGCTCACCTGTATCCCAAACATTATATTTTGTAAACCCAAAATATTATCTTCCATCCATATCTACTTCCCTTTTCTTCATACTTCATCTGAGTTATCCCTTGATTAGAAACCTTGGTATTATCCCTATCTCTTTTCTTCCTTTTATTCTTGTCCTCAGGCAATTTTGTAGATTCTGTTCCTGTAACCTTTTCACTTTATTTCCTTTCCATTTCTACCTTTCCTATGTGTTCCGCACTCCATAGACAGCTTCTTATGTGGTTTTTGTGTTTTCTCATTTCTCCTGTTTGAGTCTTCCTAATTTTTGCTTTATGAAAGGCAAATTTACTCAAGTCTACTTGATCAAGTGCTCAATACTCAACACAGCCATCAGAGCCCTTTGCAGTCTGCTCCCAAATTCCATGTCCAGCCTTCCCCCTCGCCATAGCTCTGTGACACTCTGCCCTTGTGCAGTATCACATTCCCTGCAGTCACTGAGGAGGCTGTGCTTTTGGGCACATCTTTGGTTCTACCAATACTGTTCCTGGAAGCTTCTTTCTCTTACCAGCCGTCCTCAATTGTATCCACTGATATCATATTATTCTCTCATTTTCTAATGCTCAGCTCAAGTGGTATTCCTTTTATTTGAATTGAGTTGAACTAAAGAATTTTGGGCCAGGCGCGGTGGCTCAGGCCTGTAATCCCAGCACTTTGGGAGGCCAACATGGTTGGATCACGAGGTCAGGAGATCGAGACCATCCTGGCTAACATGGTGAAACTCCGTCTCTACTAAAAATACAAAAAATTAGCCGAGCATGGTGGTGGGCACCTGTAATGCCGGCTACTCGGGAGACTGAGGCAGGAGAATGGCATGAACCAGGGAGGCAGAGGTTGCAGTAAGACGAGATGGAACCACTATACTCGAACCTGGGCAACAGAGCGACACTTCGTATCAAAAAAAAAAAAAAAGCTTTTTTTGAGTTGAATATAATTGAAACCATAAAATGTGAAGAATAATTATTCATTAGGAACCTCTCACAATGCTCAGGACCCTGAGATAGGTAAAAATTAAAATTTCTCTATGGGGAAAAATTTCATTAATTTTCTCAAGTTTACAGGTATAGCGTTAGTGGTTGATATGTAATACTTGTAATAGTGACTCTTTCTAAAATTTACTGAGCATTTATTATGTGCGAGGCATTCCACTTAGTATCTCACCTTCAGTATTATGTTTAATCTCTAAAATAACATTCTGTGTAAGTCAGCTGGTTTTATTATCATCATTTCATGGAAGAGCGTTGTTCCATGGAGAGATTAAGTAATTTGCCCAAGGTTGCATAGATAAAGGTAATAAAGATGGGACATAGAGTCAAGATTTTAAGTCAAGCATACCAACTTTTATCTGTTTCACTCACTCTTAGCCTCCTCACTTTCGTATATGACATGATTTTAAAAAATATTTATCTCACATCGTCCAGGCAAGTACGCCCAATGGCATGGTGCTTTCTTGACTCAAATTCAAGAAAAATCTATGTTTGGAGGCTGAGACAGGAGGATTACTTGAGCCCAGGAGTTTAAGACCAGCTTGGGCAACATAGAAAGACCCTGTCTCTTCCAAAAAAAAAAAAAAAAAAAATTAACCAGATATGGTGGTGTGCACTTGTGGTGTCAGCTATTTGGGAAGCTGAGATGGGAGGATCGCTTAAGTCCAGGAGATCAAGGCTGCAGTGAGCTGGGATCATGGCACTGCATTCTAGTCTGTATAACAGAGCAAGATTCTGTCTCAGAAAGCAAAAAACTAAAAAAAAAAAAAAAAAAAAAAAAAAAATCTTAAGCATTATGCACATTGTCTCTCTACCATTTCTGAAGACTATCTTCTGTTCCTTTCTCTGCTTGGTACTGGAGGCATTGAAAAAATGTGTTTTTACCAAAGGGGTTTTGATTTGATGACCTTTTTTTTTCTGCAGATGGCCTCCAGCTCTAAAATTTTATGCTTTTCAGGCAGTGATACAACTGCCTGAGCTCTGGGGTCAGTCCTGGAGCAGAAGTGTTTAAATGAAATATTTCCACCAAGAATAGTTTTTAAAATCACAAAGGCTGCCATTTTCATAGCTGCCCAACAGGTAAGAAATCAGAAGCATTTTTATAAAGAGAAATATAGATCCAGCAGGGATATCTGAAGAGCAGCCACCCATCAAAGAAATGGAATTATGCCAAGTGACTGTTACATATGCATTCCGCTTATTGGCAGCCTACCCTATACCATTTTATCTGAGAAACTTTTGTCAATTATAATGTTTTCTAAAATACTCTTGTTTTCACTTCACCCGTGAGTTTCATTATCAATAAGGATGGGTGATTTGATTATTTTTTCCATTTAACCTATTTTATAATAGTTTAGCCTTTCTCCTTTTCTGTAAGTCCTCAGAGAACTATTTCTGATTAATTATGGTTTTATAAATAATAAAATACAGGATCTTATATTTGTTTGATGATTTGGAAAATTGTTTTTTCTCTGACAAGAAGGCACCCTGAAGTTTTAAATCAGACATGGCACATAAATAAAGTTACATGGAAAATTATTTGGTCTTTTATGGCTTTCGTAATATCTGAACAATTAAGTCTTCTTTGCCTAGGTTTCTAAAATGCTTCTCACATGCATACACTGGCCTATTTAGCCATGTTTTTCTACCAGTTAATCTATAAACATAACTTCCTAGAAGCATGAAGCAGGGTATACTTTTTTAGGTGATATGTAGCAAGGGTTTTTTTATAGTTAGGTTGTCAATACACATTTTAAAATAATACTTATAAATTAAGAATGGCAACTTTAATAAATACTGTTATGTATATTCTGTTACTGATTTAAGAAAGGATTGCTTAAGTTTATTTTAATCCGACTTTTACTATTTAACAGACTCGACCTGAATTTGATTTATATGTACCAAAAAAAAAAAAACCACAATTTTAGGAAAATATTAATTTAAATTTTGAATTTTATCATTCAAAATCTGTTTTCTCTGAGTTACACTTGTGTTATATCAAGGATACCAAAATACATACTAACTTCCTTTCCACTAAATTATTCACTGTCTTTTCATGTTACTAGGTATCATCTGTTGAAAGGTCCCCATCTTCTCATGCTTGGGTTGCAGTCTCCTTGTGTTTGGTTTTGACCTAACCACAATTGCTTCTCTGCTCTGCAGCCAACATGATCTTTAAGAAACTCAAGGCCGGGCGCGGTGGCTCACGCCTGTAATCCCAGCACTTTGGGAGGCCGAGACGGGCGGATCTCGAGGTCAGAAGATCGAGACCATCCAGGCTAACATGGTGAAACCCCGTCTCTACTAAAAATACAAAAAACTAGCCGGGTGTGGTGGCGGGCGCCTGTAGTTCCAGCTACTTGGGAGGCTGAGGCAGGAGAATGGCGAGAACCCAGGAGGCGGAGCTTGCAGTGAGCTGAGATCGGGCCACCGCACTCCAGCCTGGGCAACTGAGCAAGACTCCATCTCAAAAAAAAAAAAAAAAAAAACCTCAAATCTGATCAAGTCATTCCTTGCTTTCAAATATTTCAGTGGCTCCCTGTTCCTTCTGTAAAAAGCTTGAAATATTCCTTACCAAAAGGCACCTGGCCTTTGATGTCTTTTCCTCTGCTTTGTCTCTTGCCACCTTGCCATCCTCATATTCGTTTTCTCTTCCCCACTCCTTCCATCCCTAACACACACACACTTGAAGCATACTAAAGTATTTGCTGTTTTCCAGATGTACCACGTTGACTCTTTCTACTGTAATTTTGAGCGTGCTGTCTCTCTTCCATGTGGAATGTCCCCACCCCTTCCATTTTTGACCGATTTTTTTCTTCCTTCAGGGCATAGCTTAGCTCACAACTCTTCCCAGAAAATTTCCCTCCTCCCAAGTCTGGGTAGCTTTCTTGGGGTGCTAAAAGAATACTGAATACATCCTACGTGTAGTATCTATCATAATGCATTGTAATTGCTTATTTATACTCTGTTTTATTAATGAGTACCTGGAAGCCAATGTCCATGTCTTATATCCAGTGACATCTCCAGCTCCTACTACATGGCCTGGCTCAGTGTAATAGTAATATTGGATGTTATTGTTGAGTATTCTATGAACAAATTAGTGTGAGCAGAAAACTCGGAGGTGAATTAGTTCATGGCCCAAATCTTACAACCCATATGTTTAGGTTCTGCAGTTTATGATAATATTGTCTATTGCTCCTCTGTAATTAATTGTGATTTTATATTATTTTGAGTGAAGTTCCACTTACCTAATTCCTTACCAAACCAAGACAAAGCCAAATCTCAGTAGAGTGTGTGTATCTACTCATATGCCACTAGACAAGACAAATCTGCCTTTACATCTGGCTGCGGTAGCAATTCCCAGATGCACTTAATTCTGACACATGGCCATTATTGAACCAAAAGCAATTGCCTGGCATGATTATAGCTCTTATTTGTTTTCGTTTTAAGGGGCCTCATCCAGGCTGCCAAATGTACAACAGGTGCCTTAGTTTTATACTTGCCAATCTGTTGTTATTCAAATGACCGCACTAACAGAGACTAATGGTATCTAATAAAATTGATCTCGGTTCTGGCAAGCCAGATTCACAAGAGCAAGAGCCATAGGAACTGCAGTATGAAAATATGCTGGTGGTAAATGTGCCTGGTGAAGCATGCGCTTTTTGAGGGTAAAGTGACATATGTCTCACACATAGGCCTCTTTGTTTATGTTGAGCTGTGAACATTTTCTGAAACCCAGTGTTACTTAAGTGCTAGGATTTGCAGTGTCTAATCTTGTTTTAGATGGACTTGCTGGGTGGCATGGGGACAGGATTGGCTGTGCCAGCTTATCAATGAATGGCTGTGCCATGCCTGTAAGGCACAGCCAGGCTGTCTTTCATGCCAAGCAGCTGGCATGTTAGATGGCTTGTATTTCCTATTGTGAGAAATTTGCCTCACTGATTTCATAGGGCCTTGTGAGGTCTTGAATATTGCCAGAGCTAGCTAGGAGAGGAGTATGTCAGGTTGCAACCAAGAGCTAATATTTAAATACTGTATTCAAATGGCATGTACGATTTGGCGACTTTTTTTCTTTATAGGACACTGGCTGAAGGAAAGCTTTGCCATCAAAGGAGATAACTTCTTGACAACTGACCTTGCAGACTTTTTCAAAAGCATAAGTGATGTTAAATCTTAGGACCAGGCCTCAGAGGAACACAGAATCGCATTTTTTTGTTTTGTTTGTTTTGGTTTTTTTCTGCAAGGATTTTAGAGACCTCATTTTATTCATTCACTCACCTGCTTTCTCATTTATACATCCATTCTTTAAAGCACCAGACGTTAAACTCTGTGAAATGCAAAGTACTGTGGGAATATAAGACTGAGTAAAGCACTATTGTACTTGTCAGTGCAAGTATGATTTGCACTGACAAATTTTAGAGATCTTGATTTTTAAGATTTTAGAAAACTTGTGCCGGTAATGTCCATTTTTAATTGGAGAGCTTTATGTTGTCATGTGGAAAAAAGCTACTCAAATTCCACCATGGTATTAGAGCTTACTGGTTTCACTAAACAATAATACCAATAAAATAGGAGAAGGGGTGTTAGAGCCTTAGCTGCTTAGCCACACTTCACTTTGCTCCACAGTTAATTGAGCTCATGTAATTTCCTGTGACCTAGCATATAGAATAGTTCTTAGCTTGGGATTTGGCTATTATTGGACCATCTTTTTGTATTATTTATACCCATCTTACTTGAAAAAGGATTTGCAGCAGCTATTAAATCATATGCTTCATTATCCTTAATAAATCACCTTGGTAGAGCAGACAATGGATTATTGTACAGATGGTTAGTTTCTATGAGAAATTTTTTAAAATATGCATAATCTTGGCCTCATTTTGAATGATATTTTATTTCAAGGCATTTAAAAATGATAGAAACCTTTAAAAAGTATACCAAACTACTCAGTGACGATTGTTCATATTAAATAAAAAATATGCTTAGTAAGAGGAATGTAAATGTGATTAACAATTTTTTTTTACAAATGTCTTAAAAGGCCTGTTACCTTTTCCGATTGTGAAAATCTTTCAAAATAATCTTTTCATTTTACAGAAGGAAAGACACACCATGGATGTGGTAGGGCTTTACAGTAATAATGTTCTTTGCGACTAATGTTGAGAGAAATAATGATGTAAGCAAATCCATAGGTAAAAGATTGTATCCACAAGCCTATACGAATATGGTATTATGTCTAATGTAGATAAAGGGGGAATAAATGACCTTTTAGATGTTTTAAGCATAAAACTATTCTTTTGGAATATGTAGGTACTAGAGTGACAGATTACATTATGTTTCCGTACGTCTGGATGAGAGAGAACCAAACACATTTCTGATTGTAAAATGTGCGATGTTGGCTTCTTCATTATGGGTGATGAGCATTTTTCAGATACCAATTAGAAATTTTCAAAAGGTGCTGGAAAGGACATGAGAGTAAACCTCATGTTGTTTTGCTGAGGAACCTAAGATCCCCAAAATTGAAGAGGCTTTCTTACTCCAGCTGACCTCTCTATCTTGGTCTTTGGAACCTAAGGTCAGTCCTTTCTGGGCTTGACATTGTCCTTGTTATACTGCCAGAAATGGGGTTCCTGCCAACCCATTGCTTGCTCTTTGAGGGAGGAAGGTTCCATAGTAGGCAGTATCTGCCTTGATGAGGATTCTAGTGAGAGTTCTCATCAAAACTCAGGAGATGAGAATGGGAGGCAGATCTTTTTTATCCCAATATTCCAACTTAAGAAACCAGTTCTCCTTATTATTTAATTAAAATTAAATGTAATTAAGACCACATTCATGCTATATACATTTCAAGTAGTTAATAACCACATGTAGCTAGTGGCCATGATATAGAACCAGTGCTGACATAGAACACTTCCCGCGTTGCACTAAGTTGTATTAGGCAGCACTAGTCTACCAGATCATCCTGAAACATCATTTGATCTTTTTCAAGGTTACAGATGTAATAAAATCAAGGTGTACGCCATTTATGTACTTAGAATACTCGTTGACTCCAGCAGGAAAGATGTAAGCGAAAGATACTGTGTTTCAGAAAGACATTCTCAAGGAAAGTGAATTGATGACAGATTCTGTGCATTTTGTCTAATGACAGACACACTCTTTGATTTTGTACCAGCCTGATGTGAAGTACACTTCCATGGAAATCAAATAAAGGAACAAATGTAGTACTATCAGTTCCACCTTTCCTCTCAGATTTCCCAGGGAGTCTTTTCTGTTGCTTTCCGAGTGATTTTTGTCTTCAGCCATTGTGACTGCACAGCTGTATGGGAGGAATTAAGGAGTGGCAATATAGTTGGAAGAGGGGGCTCAGTAGGGTGATTATGTAATTTAACAAATAAATAGGATGCTGTGAGAGTGAATGGGGATGTTCTTAATGGGACAACAAGTGTAGACTGGGCTGTCCAAAGCTGATAGATCTGTCTGAAAGCTCTATATGCAGCGCAGAGCAAGTGTGTCTTTGTTAGGATGGCCGACGGGGCAGGAGGGAGATGTGAAGGGTATCCATCCTGGGGATGTGAGAGCACTGTCAAAGTCTCCCCTTGGCATCTTTCCTCCTGCTCTTTTGCTTTATTATAGTGCATCTGAATTTTGTCACAAATCAAGCCAATCCAATGTCACATGTAATTAATGCTGACAAGCACATATCAGAACAACCTGCTAGAAGTCATTGAAAGAAATCTAGGGGCAGATGAGTGACTTCCAGTCTCCACCCCTGACAGTTTGGTGGGAGTGAGAGACAGAGTAGTAGAGACAGTACTGAGCCTAACACTTTAACTCCCTACCTCTCCACAGTCTTCCTACCACTAGGCGAGAGTTAATGGCTCAGTATAAGGTTTCTAGAGAGCTGTAATGGAACAGCCATGGAAACGAGGAGGATATAAGCTGAGCAACTGTTTACACTTCCTGGAAAATAGTCTCCCTTTATCCTACCTGGTCTCTCATTTGGTCACAGAACATGAGAAAATTGTTTCCAAATGCCTTTTTCTTTTCTTTCACATTGTAAGTTTCTGTCGCTTCCTACAGGGAGTCAAGGTTCTGGTATTTTTTTATTGCAGCTTTTTTGCATTTTGTTTCAGGTAGGTTTTTGTGTTTTGTTGTTGTTGTTGTTTTTTCATTCTCATTGTTATACAATAAGTTATTTTTGGTTTAAAAAACTATTTTAGAAAGTATGCAGCAATAGTTGGATGTCTTTTTTTTTTTTTTTTTTTTTTGAGACTGTGTCTCACTTTGTTGCCCAGGCTGGAGTGCAGTGGGGCCATCTCTGCTCACTGCAACCTCTGCTTCGTGGGCTCATCTGATTCTCCTGCCTCAGCCTCTTACGTAGCTGGGATTACAGGCGCCCGCCACCATGCCTGGCTAATTTTTGTATTTTTAGTAGAGATGGGGTTCACCATATTGGCCAGGCTGGTCTCAAACTCCTGACCTCAAATGATCCACCCGCCTTGGCCTCCCAAAGTGCTAGGTTTCCAGGAGTGAGCCACCGCACCAGGCCGATGTCTTTTTTTTTTTTTTTTTTTTTAAAGTCACTTCTGAGACTCTGTCAGTATGTACATCCAGTTTTATAATCAAAATGAACAAAAACAGGTTTCTGAAAGGTAAGGGTTTTTAAAGGCAGTTGATTAAGAATGCGGTACATTTATGTATTAAGGAATGTTTATAGCTTTAACAAAAGATCTCTGTTGGGGTAGGGGATTGTATTTATACAATGCTGAGGGCATTTTGGCACATAATAATCTCATGTTTGCTCAGAATCATGAACTGTGTCTACTCTTCTCCCACACAACTTTTTTTAATTAAAAAAATAAAGCTTGTTTCTATTTCTTTATGACAAATTTATTTATTTTCTTACCAAAGACGATTGATTGCAAGGACAGAAGTGCCTATGCTTTGGTGACATTTTCAGCACCTTGTATCAAAGTGGAGAAGTGGAGGGTTTACTTTGAACCGGTTGATCCACAAAAGCCTGGAACATTCACCTCTTGAAGACATTCATTTTACAAGTCTTGGTTTTTAAATTGTGATTATGTATACCAGTTCCATT
Organism: Papio anubis; assembly: GCF_008728515.1. Taxonomy (NCBI): domain Eukaryota; kingdom Metazoa; phylum Chordata; class Mammalia; order Primates; family Cercopithecidae; genus Papio; species Papio anubis. The sequence continues at coordinate 37,895,703 of NC_044988.1, read as the reverse complement.
GGTAATCAGGGTGAAAATCAAGTTCCTTTTTGTAATTACAGATCTAAATGTTGATGGTTACAGGAATATTATCATAGGGCAGGGGCTGTAATAAAACAGCCAAACATTTTACCCCAGAAAGATTTAATAGTCCATCTCCTCATCCTCACCACTCTGTAGCTATGGCTTACAGCACTCCAGGTCATAACACAGAACTTGAAATTGTCATCATAGAAAAGAGGCTGGGGACTCTCAGTTAAGGAAACCTGGTGATTCACACATGACACTGATCTTGGTTGATAGAAGTCCCTTGTACATATTGTTACATGCACTGTAGAAGATGCAGTATCAGAACCAGTACAGTATTGTAGTTAATTGATAGAATTGGTGCCAAAACCTTGCTAAATCCCACTGAAAGGGCGATCAGTCATTTTCAATCATTTAATTATGTGTTAGAAAAAAAGAATGGGCATATTTTTTCAGAGAGATGTGATGTTTGAAATTTATGTAACCGTAGGCCCACCAAATTACATACTGAGCCCCAGTGGTAGTTCACATTCTGATGAGAAACTGGAAAGGCATAAAAATACAATGCATCCTATTTGAATATGTTCAGCAGGTGGCAGAGTAAGAAGAGATAGCTTGCATTAACAATGGGGTCATTTGAAAGAAAATATTGTATTAGTCTGTTTTCACGCTGCTAATAAAGAAATACCTGAGACTGGGTAATTTATACAGGAAAAAGGTTTAATGGACTTTCAATTCAGTGTGGTTGGGAAGGCCTCACAATCATGGCAGAAGGCAAGGAGGAGCAAGTCACTTCTAATATGGATGGCAGCAGGCAAAGAGTTTGTCCTGCAGAACTCCTCTTTTTAAAACCATCAAATCTTGTGACATGTATTTGCTGTCGTGAAAACAGCATGGGAAAAAATCTGTCCTCATGATTCAGTTACCTCCCACCAGGTATCTCCTACGACATGTGGAATTCAAGATGAGATTTGGGTGGGGACATAGCCAAACCATGTCAAATATAAACCAAAGCTAATTCTACTAATGTACTGATCTAATACAATTGTAAAGGGATACTGATACTACCCTTCTATACCCTCACTTTTATTCATCTGTTTCAAAACCATAAAAGTAATATCTCATTATAGAATATTTAGAAACAGGAAAAATGTGTTGCTCATAATCCCTTTGCTCATAATCCTTTTATCTGAAAACAACCCACTGTTCTGACTTGAGTAATTTTTCTGGTCCTTTATACTGTATGGTGAATTTGCTATTCAGTACATCAGTTATCATTTAACCATAAATGTATATTTGACAACCTGGCCTCCTCATAACTGCTGTTTTTAGTGGCTGCCCAATATTTTATGAACTAGATGTGTCTATTTGTCTGTTGTTAGGCATTGTTCCCTTCTTCCCATTTCTCCCACTGTTGTCAATACAGAGCTTTGAGGAACAGTTTAATAGAGATAGCTTTTTCTATATTTTGCATTATTTCTTTATAGGATTGTTATGTAGAAGTATGCTGATAGTGCTACCAGTAATGATTGAGAATACTAGTTTCAGCCGGGCATGGTGGCTCATTCCTGTAATCTCAGCACTTTGGGAGGCCAAGGTGGGTGGATCACTTGAGGTCAGGAATTCGAGACTATCCTGGCCAACATAATGAAACCTCATCTTTACTAAAAATACAAAAATTAGCCGGGCATGGTGGTGCACGCCTGTAGTCCCAGCTGTTCAGGTGGCTGAGGCAGGAGAATTGCTTGAACCTGAAGGCAGAGGCTGCAGTGAGCCAAGACTGTGCCACAGCATTCCATCTGGGCGACAGAGCGAGACTCCGTCTCAAATAAATAAATAAATAAATAAATAAATAATTTCCCCTTGGTCAATCTGAAAATTATCATCTAGGTTTTGTTCATTTAATAAGCAAAACACTGCCTTATTATTGTTTTAATATGAATTTCTTTAATTACTAAAGTGATAATTTTTCCCTTATGTTTGCTTGAAGTAATAATTTCTGTTGTATGAATTACCTCTACATTTCCTTTGCCTAAGGGTTTTTATTCACTAGTTCCTGTTCTTTATATATTAGGCATATTGACTCTATGTCATACTGATAACAAATGTAACAGATTTTCCACTTCGTTACAAGGTGCTGAAAATATCTTGGTACATTTATGAGTCTTACTTTAATGATTTTTTAACATACAGGATCTTTATTCATAATTTTATATAGTCAGATCTGTTGATCTTTTTTCTCTCTTACTATTCATTTTATATTTAGAATTAGAAGGTTATTTTCTTTCCTCAGATTTCAATCTGATTTTGTTTTTGGCGTTCTGTTTCTCTCATTACTGTTTTATATCCATTCTTTAGTCACATGATCCTCAAACTTATTTAGGTGAAGTATTCACTGACCATGAAATATTATATTTATTTTTATCCTGCATACCACCTACTCTTTTGCCAGAAGAAAGTTGAACTAAGGAATTTTGGGCCAGGTGCGGTGGCTCACGCCTGTAATCCCAGCACTTTGGGAGGTGGAGGAGGGCAGATCATGAGGTCAGGAGATCGAGACCAGGGTGAAACCCATCTCTACTAAAAATACAAAAAATTAGCCGGGCGCGGTGGTGGGTGCCTGTAGTCTTGGCGGAGCTTGCAATGAGGCGAGATCGCGCCACTGCACTCCAGCCTAGGCGACAGAGCGAGACTCTGTCTCAAAAAAAAAAAAAAAAGTCCAACTAAAGCATATAATAAATTCACAACCAAGAGTTATATACACATGGAATTAAAAAAAAATCTGTCAAACGAAATAACCTGTTATTTAATCAATAAGTTGTTTTCTCTTTGTCTTTTTTTAATTTTTCCAGTTTCAAGCAGTTTATTAGAAAATAGTACAAAGTTCAGTGAGATACCTCCAATAAGTTAATTTTGAGTTTAATTTAAAAAGTATATTAGTTGATTTTATAATTGAAACACTTCCAAGCAGATGAATGATTCGAAGAAGAGGAATGTATTGTGAATTTTTTCCGTTTAGATCATCTAATGATACAGGGTTGTAGTATAAGACAAGGTTCTAAATAATTTTTTTTTCCAAATTTGTCAGTTCCTTATCCCCAAACAATGCACCAACCTGTCCTTCCTTCCCCCAAGTATTTGCAGTACTCCTTTTTTTTAAAAAAAAAAAAATTGAAATCATTATATGGTTTAAGATCTGTTTCTGGTTTCTGTTCATGGGTATCTCGTTTCCCTGCTCTTTTTAGTTTTTCTATACATCTGTCAGTCATCATAATCTTTCAATTATTGTGTTTTATTATGCTGTAACAGCTTATTGAACTGAACCCCTCTCTCCAAAGATTTTCTTAGAGATTTTTCTTTGGTACTTTATTCTGTTTATTCATTGACATGAACTTCATTTGACTCTTATATTTTCAATGAGAAACCAAGAAGCCTTAATTCAGATTTTCACAAAACATGGAGCTTACTCGTGTTCTAACAAGTGGGCATATTATATATAATTTAATTGTAGTCAACTTATTATTATACTGGGAAATCTCTTATAAAACAGGCAAACAAAGGAAACCACTTTGTTTTAAATGGCACAGTTTCAATTTGTTTTAAAGGGGATATCAGGCTGGCTGCGGTGACTCACACTTGTGATCCCAGCACTTTGGGAGGCTGAGACAGGAGGATCACTTGAGTCTAGAAGTTTGAGACCAGCCTGGGCAACACAGCAAGATCTCACCTTTACAAAAAATAAAAATAAAAATTTAGCGAGGCATGGTGGTATGCTCCCGTAGTACCAGCTACTTGGGAGGCTAAGGTGGAAGAATCACTTGAGCTTGGGCAGTTGAGGCTCACCACGATTGTGCTACTGCACTCCAGTCTGGGCAACACAATGAGACTTCTTCTCAAAACAAAACAAAACAAAACAACCAAGAGAAAAGGAGAGTAGTCTTTTGATGTGAGAACGTATATTTTGACTTTAACTAAAATTTAGTTTTTATAATTCCAAAATATTGTCTCAATTTATTTTCTAGCTGGGAGAAAAACAATCTTTATATGCCTCATATTTCCTGTATCTTTTCTTTCTATCTCTTGTTTTAAAAATAAGTTTTTGCCAGGCGCAGTGGCTCACACCTCTAATCCCAGCACTTTGGGAGGCCAAGGCAGGCAGATCACTTGAGACCAGGAGTTTGAGACCAGCCTGGGCAACATGATGAAATCCTGTCTCTACTGAAAATACAAAAATTAGCCAGTCATGGGTGTAATCCCATATACTAGGGAGGCTGAGGCATGAGAATCGCTTGAACCTGGAAGGCAGAGGTTGAAGTGAGCTGAGATCGCACCACTGCACTCCAGCCTGGGTGAGAGAGCGAGACTTCATCTGAAAAAAAAAAAGGGCTGGGCGTGGTGGCTCATGCCTGTAGTCTAGACTCTTCCCTGAATGGTAGGGGGATGGGTGGGTTATTAATGGGAGGTATGGGGGGTTTAGCTTGAGATGGGACTTGGTCTTAGAAGACAGCTAGTTCTAAAGGTTGTTTTCTTTTCTAGGGAGGAGTCTGCTAATAGTCTAATCAGCTCTTGGGTGGATCACAGGGTCAGGAGATCAAGACCATTCTGGTTGACATGGTGAAACCCCGTCTCTACTAAAAATACAAAAAATTAGCTGGACGTGGTGGCACACGCTTGTAGTCCCAGCTACTCAGGGGGCTGAGGCAGGACAATTACTTGAACCCGGGAGGCAGAGGCTGCAGTGAGCCAAGATCGTGCCACTGCACTCCAGCCTGGCAACAGAGCGAGACTCTGTCTCAAAAAAAAAAAAAGTTTTTATTAATGCTCTGAACTTAAGACCTAAAATTACTTCTAAAAATGTGTATTGAAGGTCAGAGTTTTAAAATTAACCCCACTATTTTTCATTAGGATAGATTTTATTGCTATACTTAGAATATAATCAGTTGTCGAGTAGATGTCCTTATATTAAAAACTTTTTTATTTTTAGGCAGGAGAAAACAATCCAAGAAGAGTATTGTTTTTTCAGTGATTAACCAGTATCGCTGGTATTTTAGAGATGTGCCAAGGGCTCTCTTCCTTTGTGAAATAGAGCATATCTTGTAGTTTGCTTTGTCAGTGTTCTATTAGACTATCAAAACATTCAAATTTTACATTTTGAGTAGTATTTACGCCTGAATTAATTCACAAGTTTCAAGGTCACTAACTTTGATCATATTATTATTTACCAATTTAACCATCTCTTTATTTTTATAATAGAGCATACAGCAGCATATAAAATGCAAAACTCTAGGAAATAAAAAGTGGCATTTGGATGATGTTGCTCTGAAGTTTATTTATGCATTAATTGAACCAATATATATTTATGCATTAATTAAACCAATATTTATTAAGTTCCTACTGTATCTCAGACATGGATCCAGGTGCTGAGGATGCAGCAGGCCATCCATAGATAAAGTTACTTCCTTAGGGAGCTTCCATTCTACTGGGAGAGTGTTGTTAAAGAGATATATAGTAATATGTAAAATGAATCCATAATGGTAAGTATTATGAAGAATAAAATTGCTGGGTGAAGTGGCTCATGCCTATGGTCCCAGCACTTTGGGAGTCTGAGGAGGGAGGATCGCTTGAGCCCAGGAGTTCAAGACCAGCCTGGGCAGCATAGAGAGACCCTTATCTCTACAAAAAATAAAAATAAATTAGCTGGATGTGTGGCACACACCTGTGGTTCCAGCTACTCAGGAGGCTGAGGTGGGAGGATCACTTGAGCCTGGGAGTTTGAGGCTGCAGTGAGCCATGATCATGCCATTGCACTCCGGCCTGAGTGACAGAGTGAGGCCTGTCTCAACAACAACAACAAAACAAAACAAAAAGAAAACTTGTCAGGACAAAGGGCTGTAAGGTGATCAGTCTGTCAGTGTATGGGGTGAGGTTGAATCACTGTTGCTTTAATTAATGTGGTTAAGGGAGACTTAAGGAGCCGACTCTCTGGGAAAGAAGAGTTCAGCAGAAACCTGTTCAGAAGTATGCTTGGGTGCATTATTCAACCCTTTCGAAAAGCAAATTTTCTTCTCAGCTCTATTTGTAGAGATTACCTTTCTAGACATATCCCATTCTCTGCCCACGCACCTGAAATGCAGAGCCAGAACCTTCGTGATCTTTGGTCTTATCTTGACTATAGCTGGTACCCATAAACCCAGGTGATGTCTAACCATGCCAGGAGCCAGGGTCATTTAGTTTCTTCATCCACCCCATGCTTTGCTTTGCAGACTCTCTGATTCTGGGGCCCAGGTGAGTCCATGCCACTGTCTTTACTGATTATTGACTTTAACCTGGGGTCCTTGCCTGACCTAGATGGTGGGTACTCTTTTCATGCAGTTAGATTCCTTAGTTCAGTCATGCCTACCTCTTTAGGCAAAAGCGCCAACCTCTTTAGGCAAAAGCGCCAACCTCTTTAGGCAAAAGTGCCAACCTCTTTAGGCAAAAGCGCCAGCCATGCTGTGAGTTATTATTTGCTCTGAATAACCCCAGGAGTTACTCACTAAGCTGCCTTCATAAAACTCTTTTTTCACTTGCTTTTCTGCTCTGACTGTATATAGGAAAAATCTGGGAAATGGCAAGTTTATGTATTTTGTCCAGAGCCACAGAGGGAGAACCCATTGGGGTGTTTGTTACAAATCCTTGTCTTTACATATTCTAGCTCATTGTTTTGGTCTCTGGGTTAAACAGAGTTTTTTAATTCCTGATGTGTGACCTCCTTGATCTTCACTTTCTTTATCTCTGAAATAGGAATAATATGAGTACCTATGTACCTCATACTATGCTATGAACATTAAATGAGATAATGCATTTAAAGAGTAGTATGCCTGACACATGGGATATTCAAAAAATCAATTTTTATTAGTATGATTGCTGTTAGTATTAATACCTTTGCCGTAATTCCTCCCTTTATAGAAACATTTTGGGAATTAAATGTATGAACAGAATAGTTACTAATAACATTATGAAGTAAATAAAAACAGGCAAATTATAAAAGATGTTTGACCAAAATATTTTTGCCTAGGTACTGAATTTTTAAAACATTTTATCTATGAAAAAGAAACACTATCATGTGAATCATCAAATTTTTACACTTTTTATAATATATGAACAATTTCAAAATAAAACCAGTTAGTTTTTAATATCTAGGTTTAAAAAATCTATCTAAAAATAAATATACCTAAGAAAGCTTCCTTATCTGTTATATTTATTTAATGTCATGGAAAAAAACAGGCTTTTCCCTTGAACTATTGAATTCAACTACTGTGAATCATTCAAGCGTAATAGTAAATAAATGAAAGTAGGTGAATATGAAGAGAAAAAATTCATTATATTTCTACCAGGGTTCCTTCTGGAAATGAGAGTGAGAAAGACTAGACATTATTGTGCTTTCTGAACGGTTTGTGTGATTATATGAGAAATTATAAAAATTTAGAATTCTACGAAATATTCACCTGTTAGGTGAATTTTTTAAAATCTGAAGTAAATTCTTAAAATGCCCTGTGTTTTTAATAGATTTATCTATAAGTTGGTTAATTTTTGTAAATGGTACGGAAGATAGCTGTCATTTCTCTTTAAAGAGAGGTGGAAACCAAGCAAGCGGTCTGGAAATACAGTTGTTTTTCAAAGCCTAAATTTTAACAGTTATTAAATAACATGTATATATGATATATATAGAATCATTATGTGTGTGTATGTATACATATATATGTGTGTGTGTGTATATATATATAGAGAGAGAGAGAAGATAGTTTTCATTCAACTTTATAATATTGTGAATGGTGCCTGTTATTAAGATTGTATCATTCACTGAGTAGAGCTTTAATTTTTTTCAATATGAAAAATGGACCGGGTCATACATAGATCCAGCCCTAACAAGTGAGAAAAAAAAATGAAAAAAAGAAAATTGGAAAGTATGTTACAGCCTGAATATTTGCTTTGAAATCTAGAGGGTAATTAGAATATATATGTAACATCTACTAAAGTGATGAATAAACTTACATAGTTAAATGTTATGGTTTAAAATATACATCTCTACTTACTGGACCCTATTCTTTCTCATTTCTCTGCCTGTTACTTTTTATATATCAGGCTTATCAAAAGTAGCTGTGCCTAAACGTCCTGAAAAAGTTTCAAAAGTCGCATGCTCAAATCAATGCTAATAACCTCTTGGGAACTAAGGGATAGTAGAATACCATCCAACACCGTTATTTCTTTAGCACGGTCTTCTGTACAGTGAGTCAAAAGAGAAAAGCTGTAAACTTCCCAGCTCAACCTCTAAACCTAATTTTTTTTCTTTCTGTCTCTCTGTAAGCACTGTTGCTGTGGCCTGTAAATGAACTGGATATGCCAGTGCTGTTACTATGATTTCTGGGTTGCACAGAGAAGATATCAAGTCAATTGTATTACTGATTTTTTTTTTTTCATCTGCAAAGTAAGAATAGGAAAGAAAATGTCTTTTATGTTACAGCTTCCTAGCTAATGAAGAGTAGATAATAAATTTATGAGACAACTAACATGAAGTGAAAAGTTGCATTTCTTTTCATTTAAGAGATTATTTTTTGTTCTTTGGGGGTATGCGTTTATGAAAAAGTGAAGCCTCATGCAATCCGAAAAAGAGAAATACAGAGAGAGCAAGAGCCAGAGAGAGAGGGAACTCCAATTTAGAGAAATATTGAATATCCAGCCTCCTTCAGAAATGATTAGTTTTACAGTTGAAAGATTTCATATTTAAAGCAATCCTCTTTGTAAAGTCTTGTGATCCTGCAGTGTGACAACAAACTTAATCAAAATTACTTTGCTAACAAAACACACATAGTGGGTGCAAACATTGGTTAATTTTCTCTTTCTCATAACTTGAAGTATATTGTGACCTCGTTCAGTTGAGCATGTCTGAAATGTTGTGTGGCTGTTTTGGTAATTGCCATAATTGACTTTTTCTCTTCCTTGTAATTCATTGCCTATTTTCCCCATCATTTTCACATTGCGAAGTGTTATTTGACAAAAAAAATGATGGCTTTAGCTGCCACTCGCCTTACATCTGACATCTTTTTGTTGTTCTGCTTTCATGATTACAAAAATACACTGTTACCCACTGTCAGATTTCACTGTCTTTCATTGTTTTTCTCAAAGCAGTTCTCTGTTAGGATAAATTAAAGGTTGAGACTAGGAGCTTTGGGGATTACTGGATCAATGCACACCATTTTGCATAACGTTTTATTGCAGGATTCTTAAATATATTTAGGTACTATCTTGGTAGTCATCAGACATATGTATAGATCATATATATGCACACACACATACACATTTAAATCACCAGCTACTGTTTGCATTCAGTGCACATTATAGCTCTCAGAAGATTGCAAACACTTTTCATTATTGCCTTTTATCTGTCATGCTTTTCAAATGATTTTCCTGGACACTACTGAAGTAGGAAATGGATACAAGTAAATTACAACTCGTACCCATTTCCAACTGTCAAAAAAGCACTAAAGGAGAAATAGAATATGGACTTCGTAAAATGTTGTGATTTGGAAGCAATTTTTGCCAAATTAGTGTATGTAAATGGTCTTTGTTTTGTGAAACTTTCTCTGAGGTTTTGCAGTGTTTACAATGCAGTTGACTCACAAAAGTGATACAGTATTGAAACCAATAGCAAAGCATTTTCGGAATGATAAAATTCATTCTAACTGTGGCTGAAAGAGGCAGATTTTATGTGAGTTCTTTTTTAATATTTGAAGATTATATGTTTCATTCAGGACATTACATTTTAAAGGATTTATTATATGTTTGTAGGAAAGTTTAACGAGCAATATTGCTTACCCGGTTGTTTCTCTTTCTATTTGAAATGACTGGTTTTATTGAATTAGATTGGGATTTGCTTTTTAATTGTATGTAGACTGTCTAATCTGTATCCCAGTCTCTGAGCATGTTTTCATAACAGACTCCTAATACAATTTCATAATGGTGTAATGGAAGCAAGCCAACTGTATTTTGATACAAAGTAAGCGAGATTGTTTTAAATTTTTAACCAACTCAGCTTTAAACATTTCTTGACATTCTCCTTGGACTCAAAAGGTAGACCTAACAAAGACAATCATCAGAAAAGAGAACGTCTGAAACACGTGCGGGAATGCATTCATGACAGTTTTGGAGGGGAGTCTTTAATAAAAACCATTCCCCAACCCTCCTTCTCACTGTCAAGTCTCAGAAAAACAAAACCCTTTTCCTGAGCCTCAGTCATCTTGTCTGCGAAGTGTAGGAGCTGGATTCAGTGATACCAAATGTCCCTTCTAAGTCCACAGATTTTCCAAGTGCGTATCTAACTGTGAAACTGGATCATCAAAATTCCTCAGAAAAACTAGTCCTTGAGTATTCTAAAGCATATTTGTTATTAAAAATATACACTTTACACTCAATGCTAATATATCACTTGCTGATTAAACCTTAAAAAGGTTTCACTAATAATTAATCAATTGAAGAGAATTGTTAGAAAAATGAAGCAACAGTTTACACCCTCGTAGGGTTTTGGGATTTCTTTAAGCAATGATTTCACCGCCATGGGCGCTCTTTCCCCAAATGATGGATTGGATTGTGAATATCCTTGCATGTGAATGACCATTTGCACTTGTTTTCCCTTTTTAAAAAGTCTTCCTTTCAGCGAAGTAGCGTCTGCTTCCGGTTTGCAGGGGACTCCAGCAGCCGCTGACTGGGAGGAACATGACCTCCTCAGGATAGGGCGGACACTGTCGCTGCACACTCCTCACTGCGGGGAGTTGAAGGAGTGTTTGAGATGATCATGGTCCTCGCTTTCCTGTTTGGTCACAGAGCACTTAATTGTGCTTGAAACCTCTCATCTGTCCATGGTTCGATGACTGAAAGCCCATTCTCCACTTTCCTTTCTTGTTTACCCTCTTGGGTCTTCATTTCAAGATTTTTTGTTTCTTGTGGACTTCTGAAAGTGCCCAGAAGTCTTTTACAAGTTCCATAAAATTTATCTCATATCTTTTTATTCTTTGATTATTTTCCCTCAAGTACTAGGATTCAAAATAATCTTTGCAAATTTATACAAAGCAAACTATAGAAAAAGGGTAAAACAAAACACTTAAGAGTTTGGACTGTGGAAACAAAGTGCTTGAGTTCATATTTCAGGCTCTCCCCTTGTAAGCTGTGCAACCTTGAGCAGGTCATTTTATGAGTTTTGCCTCGTTTTCTCATCTGTAAAATGGACATAATAGCAGTACCTACGCTATACTGGTGCTTTAAACATTAAAAGAGTTAATAAATGTAAGGATACTAGAACAATGCCTGATTCCAACACAGTAAAGACTCAAATTCAAACATTGGTGTTTAATCTTCAAATTTTGTTTACTGGTATTACCCAGTAAATATTTTCTGAAAGGTCTGTTATCTCAGCTACATTATAATAACCTTTTATAGAATTACATAGTTTATGAAGAGGTTTCATACAAGTAATATCATTTAATCTTCGTACTAGTTTTCTGAGATATTATAGTTATTTCCATTTTACAGATTATAAAAGTGAAGGTCAGGAAGGGTAAGTGACCTGCTGAAGGTTGTGGTTATTAGTGGGAGGCTGAGCTGTTTGTCCCCAGTCAGCTGATTCCATGGTTGTTTCATTATTCTATGCTGTCAAAATATAAGTGAGTATATTTCTAGAGTACGATGCATTAAGAGTAATGCTTATTCTATTCCTAGTAACCGAGCTCCCAGAAGGTAGTTGATGCTCTGTCAAATACTGGGCAACAAGCTGTGGGCAAGTCAGGGGGCAAAGTCCAGTTCACCGAGAAATTATAACCCAACGTGAAGTGTGTTATGATAAAGATTTCCATAGGATTATAATAACCTTCCAAAAAAAAGGTCACTCTGACCATGCAGCTACTCAACAATACAAAAGTAATGAACTGATATATGCAGAAAATGATAAATCTTGAGGACAGTATATTGTGTGAAAGAAGCCAGAAACAAAAGGGTACAAACTGTATGATTCCTCTGTGATTTTTTTAGGTAAACTGATCTATAGTGACAAAAATCATGACAGTGGTTGCCTTGGTATAGGATGGAAGGGAGCTGGGGGTGAGGGAAGAAGAGGATGACTGGATAAGGACATGAAGAAGCTTTCTGGGGTGATGGAAGTGTTGTATATCTTGATAAGGATGTTGGTTATGTAGACCTAACATTTGTTAAATGTCATCCAACTCCACCTAAAACCTGGGCAATTCACTTATATAAGTTACACTTCTATTATAAAAATAAAATAATTTACATGGACAATTAAGGAAACATTAGCAGTGATTATCTGTGTAACTTGGAAAGCTCTCAACAGTAAATCTAAAATGGATGCATATGATAGATGGCATTGCTGGCACAGTGTGATAGAGTATTTCCAAGAATATGTGTTTCTTTTTCAAGTACTGCATTTTATGGAACACTCTTGTCCACATATGCTGTGAAGATGAACACACCCTAAGTTATTTTAAAATAATAACAAATCTGCCATGGCTTGAATTGTCTGAGTTTACACGGAGAGGAGAATTTCACAAATTTTATAGGGAGTATTTAATTTTATTCTGTTGCAAAGGTTAAAGTTTTATAATGAATCCAGACAAAACATGGACTTGACAATTTATTCTGTATGTTTTTTAGAGATGTGTAGATAATATTAATCTCAGTTACCTTCTCACTTTTTGATAACTAGTTCTTCAACTGCTACAGAACCTGATATCAATTCAACAGCAACTCTAATTTGGGTGTCTGACTGCCTTAGAGTACTACTAACAAGCATACTGTCTTAGTCTCTTTGAGCTGCTGCAACAAAATATCCTAGATCAGCTGGCTTAAACAACAAATGTTATTTCTCACAGTTCTGGAAGCTAGAAGTACAAGCTCAAGGTGCCAGGTGATTTGGTTCCTGTTGGGGGCCTTTTTTCCAGGTTCACAGACAGATGCCTTCTTGCTTTGTCTTCACATGGCAGAGAGAAGTCATTTCTGTGATGTTTCTTATAAGAGCACTATTCCCATTCACAAGGGATCCACCCTCATGACCTAATTACCTCCCAAAGGCTCACCTTCTAAACCCATCACATTGAGTCTTAGAGCTTCAGCATATGAATTCAGGGGGTTACAAACATTTAGTCCATGGTGCGTAGTCATGTTTAAACACAAGTCTTTAAGTATCACCAGTTTCAAATTAGCCATTGGAAGACAGAAATGATTCTCTTTCCATCAAGCTCTGTGTACTTCATAATCATTGCATCTAGCTGTTCATCTGTGGACTGTATAACCAGTAGACTTTTATGGGATTTACTTCCTTTTTTAAATAATATACATATAAGCCAAATAGATTAAACAGTGCCCAACACAGTATTGAATATATTATTATCTTATTGTTTGGGGAATGGTAATAAGTACTTATTAAATATGCTTTGAGATACTGTATTAATATAAAAATGTAGATTTTTCAAAGAAGATACTCATCCACATAATTTCAGGCTTATTATTTTAAATAGATCCTATTCAAGTTCATTTAGCTATGGCTTAATTGGATTACATCTATATTTAGTTTAATTCATAAATTTTAGTAATCACTAGTAAACAATAATCTTTGAGTGATGAGACATGATAAATACCCTATAGGTTAAAGGCATGCTCTGCTTTGAAATATAAATGAGATGATTTACTTTACGAGGGAAAAAATAGGAATTTGGTTACTTTTTGTGGCAGAAAATCTGATATTTTTTGTTCGTTTGAGACAGAGTCTCACTCTATTGCCCAGGCTGGAGTGTAGTGACCCAATCTTGGCTCACTGCAGCCTCTGCCTTCTGGGTTCAAGTGATTCTTGTGCCTCAGCCTCTTGAGTAGCTGAAATTATAGGTGAACGCCACCACACCCAGCTAATTTTTGTATTTTTAGTAGAGACGGGGTTTCATCATGTTACCCGGGCTGGTCTTGAACCGTTGACCTCAGGTGATCCACCCGTCTTGGCTTCCCAAAGTGCTGGGATTACAGGCATGAGTCACTGCGCCTGGTCTAAAACTAACATTTTTTGAATACTAAGTAGATTGATGGGTTGAGTCATATATCCATTTACCATAGATTTCCCTAGGTTTTGGGGACTGAAATATGAATTAGAAATTATCCTTACCCTTAGTGAGCTTGGTCTATTAAAGGAGATTGATAGGAGGACAGATTTTTTAGCAATTTAGTATGATAATATTTTATCAGAAGTATAATAAGCCTAGAGAAGAGGAATTAATCAAGTCTACCCTGAACCCTGAGTGCATGTGTAGTATGTGTGTGTGTTGTATGTGTGTATGTAGGGGTAGAAAGACACTAGAGTTTGACTGAAAGAGTGAGAAGAAATCTGCCAGTTTAAACAAGGGAAGAAAGAGCACCCCAGGCAGAAGGAGAAACGTGTGTCAAGGAATCATGCTCATTGGGTATCCTGTAAGCTTTTTTAAAGGTATGATGAGAACCAGTGGGTGGGGTTAGAGAGTTGGGAGAAGTCAGAGATCAGAGCGTGCAAGGCTCTAAATTTTAATATTTGTAGAATTTCTTCTATATGCCAGGCACTATGCTAAGCACTGGGCATTTACTGGTGATCAGAAGAGATACTATGCTTGCCATTGGGGGGCTTACCATACAGCAGGAGAGTCAAATAATGGTTGAATACACAATTACAAATTGGATAAGCACTATAATAGAAAAAAAAAAAAAAAAAAAAAGATGGTGCCTGCCATCTTGGAATCTTGGTCTTGTACATTTAAGTAGACCTGAAGGATGAGAAGTAATCAGTTGGATATGGATAGCTGGTATCATCATGTATGAAGGATAAAAGGCTGGAAATACCTGTGTGGTGAACTGAAGGGAGGCCAGCAGGGCTGGAGGGTGGTGGACTGGGTGAGTCAAAAGTGATTAAGGGCCGGGCGCGGTGGCTCAAGCCTGTAATCCCAGCACTTTGGGAGGCCGAGACGGGAGGATCACAAGGTCAGGAGATCGAGACCATCCTGGCTGACACGGTGAAACCCTGTCTCTACTAAAAAATACAAAAAACTAGCCGGGCGAGGTGGCGGGCGCCTGTAGTCCCAGCTACTCAGGAGGCTGAGGCAGGAGAATGGCGTGAACCCGGGAGGCAGAGCTTGCAGTGAGCCGAAATCTGGCCACTGCACTCCAGCCTGGGCGGCAGAGCGAGACTCCGTCTCAAAAAAAAAAAAAAAAAAAAAAAAAAAAGTGATTAAGATTGGAGAAAAATGGTCAGGAGGTCTGATGGCTCAAGGATTTGGTAATGAGATTGGATTTGATTTAAGGCACAATGGGAAACCATGGGAGGGGTTGTAGGCTGAGGGATGAAACAATGAATTTTGTTTTAAAAAGATTACTCTGGCTGCTGTGTGAAGAATAGATTGGGAGGTAACAAGAGTAGAAATAGGAAGGCCATTTAGGAAGCTATTGTAGGTAGTCTGGATGAGAGATGGTGATGGCAATGACGACAGGATTTCCAATTGATTGAGTTAAGAGTGTGGAAGAGGAAGATCAGGAAGAAATTGAAGATAGATACGGGCTTTTGTCTGGAAATTGTCAGAGACCTGTGAACCAGAGCAACTCCATCTTAAAAGCTGAATAAAATGAGGCTAAGACCTACTACGCTGCATTCCCAGACAATTAAGGCATTCTAAGTCACAGGATAAGATAAAAGGTCAACACAAAATACAGGCCATAAAAACCTTGCTAATAAAACAGGTTATGGTAAAGGAGCTGGCCAAAACCCACCAACACGAAAATGGCGACAAGAGTGACCTCCGGTCGTCCTCACTGCTATGCTTTCACCATCGCCATGACAGTTTACAAATGCCATGGGAATGTCAGGAAGTTACCTTATATGGTCTAGAAAGGGGAGGCATGAATAATACACCCCTTGTTTAGTGTATCATCAAGAAATAACCATAACAATGGGCAACCAGCAGCCCTCAGGGCTGCTCTGTCTATATAGTAGCCATTCTTTTATTTCTTTACTTTCTTAATAAATTTGCTTTCACTTTGCACTGTGAACTCACCATGAATTCTTTCTTGCACGAAATCCAAGAACCCTTTCTTTTTAACTTTGCTAAAAACGTTGCTAATCATTTATTTTTCAAAGTCAAGGAAACTTTTCTCTTAAGCTATTACAGTTTTTAACAGTTAAGTGTATTCCAATATGAAATTTTAGAGCATATTTATTTCTCTCTACCTGACTTTTTTCAGAATTTTAAAAACTAGTTGTAAGCATTCTTATGACAATATAGTTATTTACATGAGTGCAATAAAAATCTGTTTTCTTTTGTTACAGGACACAATTTTAAAAATTGGTTATTTTACCAAGGCTTTAACTAAAATGGTTTGCTTTCCTTTAAGAAATCAAGCTTAACTCGTAAAGTCAGTAAAAACCCTTTAGAAAACTGGCCTCATACCTTGCCTAAAACAGTCCCTATACAGGGTGTCTAACCTGTGCCAAATAAAAAATATCACTTTCTAACAGGTCCAGAAGCCCCAAGTTATCTTGGGACCTCAAAAAGAAAGAAATTTATCCAACTCATAAATATTTAAAGGTACAAACTCATGGCAGGGCTCAGCTTTAAAAAAGTCTTATCTAAAATTCCTTCTATGGAAAAAAGTTCCATCAAAGCCAATTTTTAAAAAGCCTATGTAAAAAATAATTATTCTTACTGCACTTTATACAAATAATCAGGCCAAGTATAATAAAGCAAAGCAGTCTTACCATAATTTATCTTTAGTGAAAATGGAAAATTGGAAAAAATACTATGTTTCAAGAACTATACTACACTTATTAAATTCTAGTCTCATTAGTTGTTTTTAAGTTTATTTCTGCAATTTCAGCAAACCCTGCTTATTCCCGTGAACCAACCAGTGATCTCTAACTGCTGCTCAAAAAATAAATAAAATAAAATAAAATAAAAATAAAAAACCAAAGGAATAAGTAATATAAAAATCTGGATCAGTATTCTAATTCTGGGCACATTACAGTCAGCTAACAACCCGGTATCAGCTTAGTTCCAACAATTGCCCAGTTCATAAAAAGCCTTCTAATTTAGTTTACTTAAAATAGCTTATTTTGCTTTAGTCTTGTGAAATATATTGCTGTTATACTCTTTGCATAAGAATATAAAACAAGCTTACTGAATGTTTTATTAAACACTTATTAATCTTTCAGATATCACCTTTTGTCAAAACTCAAAAGTTATTTATAAGCCTTACCATATTAATACTTTCTAACTAAGCTCTTCTCTACCCTGAATGCAAGAGACCCCCATAGTTAGGCCAAAATATCATCACCTCTAATTGGCCTAAAAACATTACAAAAAATAGAACTTTGTCCCTGGGCAACCTTTAGGATTAAAGATTCTCTTATAAAAGGGAGGGGGGGAATGTCAAAGGTGTGCTAACCACAGCAACTCCATCTTAAATAAAAGCTGGGTAAAATGAGGCTAAGACCCACTGGGCTGCATTCCCAGACGATTAAGGCATTCTACGTCTCAGGATAAGATAAAAGGTCAGCACAAAATACAGGCATAAAAACCTTGCTAATAAAAGTTTACAGTAAAGGAGCTGGCCAAAACCCACCAACACCAAAATGGCGACAAGAGTGACCTCTGCTTGTCTTCACTGCTACACTCCCACCAGTGCCATGACAGTTTACAAATGCCATGGCAACATCAGGAAGTTACCCTATATAATCTAAAAAGGGAAGACATGAATAATCCACCCCTTGTTTAGCATTTCTTCAAGAAATAACCATAAACATGGGCAACCAGCAGTCCTCGGGGCTGCTCTGTCTATAAAGTAGCCATTCTTTTATTCCTTTACTTTTTTAATGAACTTGTTTTCACTTTGCAGTGCAAACTCACCGTTAATCTTTTCTTGCATGAAATCCAATAACCCTCCCTTAGGGTCTGGATCAAGACTCCTTTCCTGTAACAAAATGGTTTCCTTCCTTCCCCCTTTCCTTTCCCTTTCCTTTCCCCTTTCCCTTTCCCTTCCCTTTTTTGAAACAGGGTCTCACTCTGTTGCCCAGGCTGGACTGCAGTGGTGTGATCACAGCTCACTGCAGCCCCGACCTCCCTTGGCCCAAGTGGTCTTCCCGCCTTAGCCTCTTGAGCTGCTGGGACTTACAGGCATGCGCCACCACCATGCCCAGTTAAGGTGTGATTTCTTGAGATGGGGAAGGCTGGCATATAAACTTGCTGGCGGATGAGGAAATCAGTTTGGGAACTATTGGTTTAAGGTTTCCATGAAGCTTGCAAGGTAGGGAAGGGCTATGTATGACATGATTCTGTAGCTCAAAGGTACCATTGCCGTTGAGTTAAAAGTTTGTGAATCATTGAAACCAAAGATGGCAATTAAAGCTTTATGGGAAGGGATGAAATCATCCAGGAATTTTAAGAAGGGGTTCAGTGGAACACTGAACATTTAGACGTCGGGCAAAAGGGGTGAAACTTCTGAGGAGCCTGAGAAAGAACAGGCCCAAGTGGTAAGAAGAAAACTAGGATATTACAGTAGAGTAGAATACCAGGGAGAAGAGGGCTTCAAGAAGAGGCTATGGGGTGTGGGCTGTTGAGTAAAATGGAAACAGAACCCTGAGTATTAAATGTCTTACTAGAGCCTCTGTACTTTCTTCAGCTGTAGATGGGAAAGCATTGAAAGATTTCATACCGAGGACTGACTTGACCAGAAATGTTATTTTCGAAAGATTCCAGTGTGGGCTGTGTGAACACTGGGCTTAGATTGGAGGAATGGAAATCTGTTAATCCTTTCTGCTTTCTAACCTGTTAAATTGCCATAGCTTAAAGTAAATGACTGCAGCACTGGTGGTTTTGGGGGATGGGAGGGGGTTGAAGTTTAACAGAATTGGATTCCAGTTCTGTTCCATTTTCAGCTGCAGGACCTTGGGCAAATTGCTTAACCTCTTTTAGCTTTGGTTTCCTAAGTGTAATTTGGGTATAGAAATAGTAGCCCCAACCGAAGACTGTGAGGTATAATGCATAATACAAATAAGTCCTCAATAATACTGTTATTGATACTGTACTTATAAGCATGTGTTTGCCTTTCATAATTACTTTATCTCGTGAATCATTGCACTTCCCCCTTCTCCTGTGGTAGCATTTTAACATTAGCGTTCAACAACCATGTCCTTAACTTTCCAACCAAAGTATAAATGTAACAGCTCTACTCTCTCTGGGAGAATTTCCAAATTGTAGTGAGCGCCTGGCTGTGCACAATTTAAAGTACACTTTCTTTGTCAGAACACATGATTATATTGGTTTGTACTTTAACATTTTATTTCCAGTTCTTACAGCCTTTCATTTCTCGATCTAAGTTTGCTTTGATAGCAGTTAGGGTACTAGAGCCCTTGCTAAGGCAGACATTACCTGGGCATGGATGAATGTTCCAGGGGCAAAAATCAAAGAGACTAGATGTACTGAATCACTGGGGGAAACTTTCAGTGACTCAACTTGGTGCAGAGTAAGAAACATAAGAAGGGTGTAGCCCCTTGCGCATTTATGAAATAATGGAGACTGAAAAATGCTTACTAAGCAAAACAAAAACAAAACCAAAACCACTAAAAATGTGTTTTCTGCTTTCACAGCGACTTTCATGTTTGCCAAAGTGGTGGCAACAAATCCTGTAACTGTCTATGATCACAGAATATTTAAAGGCTTTTGCCTTGTTAAAGAGTTAGTTTCCAGGCCAGATGAGTGGTTCACGCCTGTAATCCCAGCACTTTGGGAGACTGAGGCGGGTGGATCACGAGGTCAGGAGTTCAATGCCAGCCTGGCCAAGATGGTGAAACCCCGTCTCTACTAAAAATACAAAAATTAGTGGGGCATGGTGGCAGGCACCTGTAGTCCCAGCTACTTGGGAGACTGAGGCAGGAGAATGGCGTGAACCTGGGAGGCGAAGCTTGCAGTGAGCTGAGATTGTGCTACTGCACTCCAGCCTGGGCAACAGAGCGAGACTCCATCTCAAAAAAAAAGAAAAAGAAGAAAGAGTTAGCTTTTTTAAGGATATTCGGGGAAAAGTAGCACATGGTTGAGGATGATATATATCCATGCAATAATTTATTTGTTAATGATTTGTCAATAATAATGAGTCATGTAAAAGAAATCTGTCTTATTCTGGGACTAATGATGAAAATACTCATTCTCTGATACTCATTAGAACTATCCCAAAGTACCTATTGTTAAATAGCTGACACATCCACAAAGAGTCACAGCTTTATTCATGGAAATATAGTAATAGACATAAACTACAAAAACAGAAGCAGTGGCCGGGGCCCAGCGGCTCACAGTGTAATCCCAGCACTTTGGGAGGCTGAGGGGGGGGGCAGATCACCTGAGGTTGGGAGTTCGAGACCAGCCTGACCAACACGGAGAAACCCTGTCTCTACTGAAAATACAAAAAATTAGCCAGGTGTGGTGGCACGTGCTTGTAATCCCAGCTACTTGGGAGACTGAGGCAAGAGAATCGCTTGAACCTGGGAGGCGGAGGTTGCAGTGAGCCAAGATTGTGCCGCTGCACTCCAGCCTGGGTGACAGAGGGAGACTCCATCTCAAAAACAAAAAACAAAAAACAACAAAAAAACCCCGATTATACAGATTGAAAGGGCTATCATCTCATCGGCAAAATTTACAAAGACACTCATACCTAAGACCATATACCTATATCTCTATTTAGTGGAAGTTTGCGGTGAGCCAAGATCATGCCACTGCACTCCAGCCTGAGCAACAAGAGCAAAAACTCCATCTTAATCAATCAATCAATCAATCAATAAAATAGAAACAGTCATAAAGAGAAATTTATTTTTATAATGACATTTATAATTGCTACTTAAGTTCTTAAAGCAACAATATCAGTATCTAAAAAAATTTTATTCAACAGGAACCCATCATTTACAACAATGCAGATAACTTTTCAATTGCTCATGGGACTAATGATAAGTATATAGGTAAAGATATTAAATAGAAGCTTTGACTTTGACCCTAAAATGGTAGATACGAGATACCAAATTCAGATTCCAAACCAAGGGACAAATTTTCAAAGAATATTTTAGAAAGTTGTGTCAGGGCCTGAGATTGAAGGAGAGGATCATGAAGACAGATTTTTTGGCAGGAGCTGTCCTGTGAGTGCCTTTCTCCCACCATCCTGACTAAGCCAATTGGGGAAAGAAACTTTCAAGGGAGAACTTGTTTTTTCCCCCATAGGTTTTTGGGGAACAGGTGGCATTTTGTTACATGAGTAAGTTCTAGTGGTGATTTGTGAGATTTTGGTGCACTCAGGGGACCAAGCACCTTTAGAGCTTCGCGTGTTTCCTGAAGTTGAAGGAACTTATTGGATGGATGTCTTTATTTCTACTTAGAAAGTCTAAAACGGTCAAGAGCCAGGCCAGTTAGTTGTTTCTCACAAAGTGGAGGAAAGAAGAGGTGATTGCACTGGAATTGGCCTCCACTCTTAGAGGCAAGGGGGATTTCTAAATGTTTCTTGCAGACAAGATACGAGCCACCTGCGCGAGAGAGTCGATGCCCTCTTGGGCCCTATCCAGAGAGCTGCTAAGAGAAAGAAACAAACCCCAATGGAAGTTACCTTGAATTCCTAGGGGTTGTAGAAGGAGCGAGTGATGGGTGGGGGAGACTGTAGCACCCACATTCAGCACAGCAGGTGACAGCAGTCCAGGAGTGAGTGCCTTCTGAAGAAGCCATGAGCCTACCATGTGAGAGAGAGAGGTGGCTGTAAACGTGGACCAGACCCAGAGAGCATCTATGTGTCCAGCTACCAACTGTGATCATGAAAGAATTTTCTTATTCCCATGGTTTCCTTTTTCTCACTACTTAAACCCCGTAGTTCCAGAAAACAGCTGTCAAGAGGAGCAGAAGGATCAGAGGAGGTGAAAAAGGAGAAGAAGGGGCTGATCATATCATACCTTTTTTCACTCGATCACACCTTTTTTCCCCTTTTTTCTGATGCTGGTCTGTAGCCCACCCTAGCTGGGAGAGGGAGGTGTCTATAACTTGAAAGTTTCAAGTGTGACTAATATGCCGAACTGGGCACTCTAATTTCTGAACTGGGACTGTGTTTGATAACTTAAAATGATTGTATGGCATCATATTATTTAAGAGTTATAAAAGTAAGTGGACTCTTTGAATCGTCATGTAGAGGGTAGAAAAGAACTTTCACCATTAAGTAATTGTAAAGGGATAGTGGAAGGTAATATAAAGGTATTCTGTGACTCTACTCTTTGAGTCTTGTGTGAGTCCAGAGACATATATACATACACAAAAAGTGTGTGTGTGTGGTGTGTAGTATGTATATATTTTAGTTTCAAGGAAGCATTCACTGAGAAATTGATTTCTTTAAATACAAAATATTACCATGCCAGAAAAAGGTGTAAAACGCTAGAAAATGATGGCTTAACAAGAGTTGAACTTTTAAAACTAAAAACATAAAAATATATCCTTAACCTTGTTAGGATTAAAGGAAATCACTGTCTTTGATGATAAATGAAACACCAAGCACTTTCTTAGTATTTTTTCTGACATTTTATAATTAACTAATGAATATGATCATGCTTTATTATAATTATAAATATATTCTGTTTAGCCCTCTGTCTTCAATAAAAAGCTATTATTAGAGCAGAGACTCTCTTCCTTGTATTAAATTTAGTTGAAAAGATGACTTATGGAGCTAGATTGCCTAGTACAGGAAGTAGCTTTGCCACTTAACTAGCGTGACCTTTGATTAAATTACTTAATTTGTTTGTGCCTCAGTTTTCACATCTGTGCAGTAGACATCAGAATTGCACCTGTATTATATGTGGTTATATTAAATATATGGATATGCATATATTTTAAGAATATAAACATATAACATATGTATATATAGAAAGTGTTAGCAAATAGTTTCCTATTTTATTGTTACATATTCTGATTTATATCTTTTTCTCTGTTGTTACAAACAGAGAATGAAATTTCAGAATGTCTGAAATGTTGCCTCAAAAGTGATGCCATCTGCTGTGAATCTGCTTTAAGAATCTTGAAACGAGGGCACTCAAATCAGTTGTCATGGGATGTCATACTTTTATAATAAGCCAGCTTCCTGAGCGTATGATTGTGTGGACAAGGAGTACAAGACACAGGAGAGCCCTAGTGTGATCTTTCAGCTCGTTTTGTGCTCTCTGGTTGTATGTCAGTTGAAGGAATTATCTGGTTAATTCCAGCTATCAACAATTTCACAATGCTGTGTCACAAAGGAATCTGACTTTAAGAATCTCACGCATAATTTTATTGAAAGTGCTTAACATGTAATGTAGAAAGTTAATAATGCCCCAAATTTCACAAAGAACTTTTTTTGGGACAGAATCTTGCTTTGTTGCCCAGGCTCGAGTGCAGTGGCTCAGTCTTGGCTTGCTGCAACCTCCGCCTCCCAGGTTCAAGCGATTCTCTTGCCTCAGCCTCCCAAGTAGCTGGGACTACAGGCACGTGCCACCACACCTGGCTAATTTTTGTGTTTGTATTAGAGACGGGTTTCACCATGTTGGCCAGGCTGATCTTGAATCGTGACCGCAGGTGATCTGCCGACCTCGGCCTCCTGAAGTGCTCTGATTACAGGTGTGAGCCACTGTTCCAGGCCCCAAAGAGCTTTTATGTTAGAGAAATATAATAATATAAAATATAAGTTAATATATTAATATGAAATTTATCAGTCTACATCACATATTTTGTATTAGAATGAACTTTTATATATTTCATATGTTTTATTTATTCAAGCATGTCAAGTAAGTGACAAACTTTGATACTAGTAATTGTTTCCAGTTAATAATGGAATACTCACGACACAGAAAGTGCTTAGTGTTTCATTTATCATCAAAGATAGTGATTTCCTTTAATCCTAACAAGGTTAAGGATACATTTTTATGTTTTTAATTTTGAAAGTTCAACTCTTGTTAAACCATCACTTTCTAGCATTTTATGCCTTTTTCTGGCGTGGCAATATTTTGTATTTAACCCAGTAGTCAAATATTGCAACTAGAAGTGGCCTAGTGTGCTATGTCCTTTTCCTGGTTAGTTACCAGATTCTCTGTTCTTCCAGATGTTACCAGGGAACTCTTCAGGAGTAATTGTTTAAATCTGTTGTACAAATAAACAGCTATGTGTTCAGAATGGCTGAATTTATATTGATATCAAAAATGGCCAAATGATTTGAAAGGCAAAATCGTAATTACCAAAGCCAAATTATTTGTCTGAAATTTTATAAATGCAATAAATGTTAATTAGCAACAATTTAATATCATGTGCTTAAGAAACAGTGCTCTTGTAAGAAGCACATCTAAGTATTTGGTCTGTTCTTAGGCAAATGAATATAATGCTAATTCAGTAGATCTGATTTTGCATTTTGGAGACTTAACTTTTTGACTGTGTGGCTTTTGCCAGATTGTTTAATCTTTCTGAGTCTCAGTGTTTTAGTCTGTAAAATGAGAATAACCATACCTTAATTACTGTGAGAATTGAAGACATTTGTATATAATCTATGACATTAGCAATGAGGAAGAAAGCTCGTAGGACAATACCTGGCCTATAAGTGTTTCTAAATGATTAAAAAATCTTACTATTATTGTTAAAGGCAGTATTATAAATAAGTTATTAAACCAAATTAACCCTATTTTCTTCTCTTACCTCTCTGCCTATCCACTAAAACTGTAGAGAGAATCAAAGGTGGTGAGGCAGAGAATATATGTTGTAAATTTTCCAGTGGCCACACAAATGTAAAATGCTATCATTTAATTAGGATGAGGTATACAATTTTATGTTTAAAGTCGATTAAAGTGATATTTTCCAAAGCTTTAACTTTTGGCTTATTGATATATTAAACACCTAGAAGTTAAAATGGATAATCTTGATTTATACAGTGTTTCAGAGGTTCTTAATTGTAGTTCAATTGTAATTCAAGAGTTACAATTTAACTGTATCTAAAATGCCCTGAAAATATTCCCGCTAAGCTGTGAGTTATAACCAGGCAATTTGGAAGCTCAGGTTATAAAATTTATGTTTAATGGTATTGATGACACTTTGCCTTTTAAAAACCCCCGAGCAACTAACTGTAGTTTTATTTGATCCAAATTTATCTTGGTTATTATTTCCAACCTGGTGTTAGTTGTCTAATGTTTTGGAGCAAAATCTGGTTGTCAGAAATCTTGAAATTCTACCCCTGAGTCCAAGAAGAAGAAACCTATTTGAAATTTAAGATGGTTGTTAGGACAGAGGCTAGACACACTACCAACTCCCAGAATCAGTTTGCTTATTAGGTATTTTATGGATTTTATCATTCTATGGAATTGATAGAAGGTGTACCTTATTTTATTTTGTTTTGTTTTATTTTATTTTATTTTACTTTAGAGACAGGGGCTCGCTCTGTCACCGAGGGTGGAGAACAGTGGTGTGATCACAGCTCACTGCATTCTTGAACTCCTGAGCTCAAGCAGTGTTTCTACCTCAGCCTTACAAGGAGCTGGCTGGCACTACAGGTGCACACTACTATATTCAGCTAATTTAAAAAAGAAAAACAATTTGTTTTGTAATGACAGGGTGTCACTATGTTGTCCAGGCTGGGTGTGTTTTCTCTACGTCTAAAATATAAAACTTTTACTCGAGAACATAGAACTTCTTTTACTATTTCTAAATACAACTAAAGATAGGAATATTAAAGATTTATTCAACACGATACAGTGTCCATTTCTTATAAAATCCATTGGCTCTGGAGCCGAGTGTCAGATTATTAAAGCTCTTGCTCATAGCTTTTGTTTTGCTTTTAAGAAGTGAATGTAACTAGCATGAGAAATGTCTTTTAGAAATGGAGTTGCCCTAGTGTGAAACTATGTTACTAACATCAAATGGCCTTCAAATTTAAGGCTGTGATCGATATTACAGCTTCATCATGTTATACCGAAGGAAAAATATTCTTTAATCAAAGGGGTTCATATTGTTCATTCACTTGTTCTACTTACCTTAAAAAATGCTGAGTGGTAAATGCTAGAATTTCTTCCGTTACACTTATAACACAGATGTATCTGAAGCACAGGTTTGTAAAGAAATGACAATAAAAGATTCAGCAAGATACAAGAATTCTTTTGTTGTATTCCTTAGAAGGTGGGGAAAGAATCTGTTTTTAGAAAGGGCTTGTACTGGTAGGTGAAATTCCCTTTCTTCTCCTGTTTCTAAAGAAGAGACTTCAAGAGGCTTTTGTTTATGTAAAAAGACTGAACTTGAGTAATCTAAGATGTTGATATGGAAAGAGTACCTATTTCTCCAATTTTTAAAGGATTTGTACCTTTCTTCCATCTCTAACAGGGTAACAAATGGAGTGTTAATTTAGTTGAGTTATACTTTCTATATGAGTTTGCTAACAGAACTTGACATAAAAGCCTTTGTGAAGAAGCTTGATTGGTTTGGTTACCATGGCAACATGGTTGTATGGAAGAATGATTTCCTTTAGGAACCTTTCCTAAAAGCTGTTTTGTGCCCTATAACGATATTGCTAGCTTGCCATCCCTTGTGAGGAGGTGAGAGGAGATCACTTTCAGGGTCAACTTTGTATCTTGTGTTTATAGATTATCCTTAGCAATCAAAAGACTGCTTGGCTCATCTCATTCTTTCCATAGCTGAACCAGTTCTGTTCTTCTGTGTACAGTGATAACAGGAGCCTCTCGCAGACCTTTATATCTTAAAATACACAAAGAAAAAAGTGAATCTAGACCAATGATCATATTCTGTTAAGTGCATTTCCTAAAGCTAATGTCTGTTATGGATTTTTAATTTCCTGCTTATCTTTGTTTGAAATTCTGCAATTTATCAATAATTTGTCTTGTGAGTGATGTTACTGTTTTGAGGAGACAAAGGGTTTAACCAGTAAATAGATCAGCAGGGGCTTCATTTAAAATCCTTAGTGGTGGTTTGGTATTCTGGAATTGCTGTATACCCTGAGGCATACATTTGAGATTTCCTTTGTTATGGGGTAAATGTCTGGTCCATTAGTACAGCAATTGTGTACAAAAATGCATCAAATCACTCAAGTACCACCATAGGGTGTTTTTCAGTGGTTAAAGCAGGCTAATGGTTATTTCACTTGTACATTCAATAATAACAGCAGTAAGGCCTATTATAACTATTTTTCTAATCAGCTGCATGTTAGCATTTTTTCATTTTCACCCCTTGATTTAAGTCCTTGGAATCAGATACTCCAAAACAGACTTAATGGCTTTAACTAAAGAATTGTATCAACACTGTTGGTACCAGTTATACAGTGACTTAAAAGTTGCCTGGGAATAATTTTGTGCAGGAGATGAGGGAAAAACAAAAACCCATAATCTCAAACCGATGGGAATATTTTAAAGATTGCAACACATAGCTTCTAACTTTTGACCCCATGATTGGTAACAAAATTTATATATAATAATATGACATGATTATATTGGAGTTTTTGTTTTATTTTGATGAGTAAACGTTAGAATTTAAATTTTTGTAACTGCTTATGAATGCTCATTTTCAATTCCTAAAGGAATCCTTTCATCTGAGTTGCCTGAAATGACCCTGCTGGTTAAACAAACTATTGGGTAAGACTGGATCACATTTTGAGCCTAACTCACCTCAGTATTTGTATTTGTGTATTTGGGATTTTGTGGATTATTTTGGAAGATGTACGTTTCAGTAGCCTACCATTCCCTGTGATTAAAGTAAGCCAGTTAAATTTATGACAGGAGCAGCAGCAGAGGCATGAGTTGAAGACCAGGAAACAGCTTGTATCAGATATGGAATTTTCAAATGCCTGGTTCTACTCTATATCTTCCTTCCACATTTCTCTCTCACTGTCCCTTTTCTCAATAAAAATGAAGAGAAAATGAAAAAAAAAAAAGAAAAGCTAAATTATGTAAAGTGATGTCACCTTTAAATATGAGATATGACAATTCTTGTCCACTGCTAGGATTGGAGCCACAATAAAGCTAAGACAGATTTGGCCATAGCTGAGGAGAGCATTTATTGAATAAGAAGAGATAGTTTCAGACACAATTTGCACGTTTGTTCAAAGTTACTGTCTGTTGAAATGAACGCTCTTCTCCAGGAAGTTATGTGAATGCACATTATAAATAAAACTTAAGTTTCAATCATGGAAGTCTTCCCCTCTTATTAAGGTTAAGTGTTCTTCTAAGTTAACTTTATGATTTTTGTAGCCTTTGTCTATCTCATACCAGTTGTATAATCTATACTATGTGTATATGTATGTATGGCACCCCTTTTCCAGTGAAGGACCTCACTTCTTCCTCATCCTTTGTTATGCTTAACTTGGATGGTTGCGTAATCTGTGTCACAGCTGGTTTGTGCTCTCTAACCTCAGCCCTTGTTTTTGTCTCTGCCCTTGGATGGCTGTCCTCTGTTTTCACTCACAATTTCAACACATTTTGACTTACTCGTGTTACCTAGGGTTTCCTCCTCAGGTATTTCTTCTTCCTTAATGTCTTTGCCGTCTTTGGTGCTGTTGACCTCACCCTTTCTGGGGTGTTCCTATGGGTCTACAGCCGCCCCTGGTTTCCTGAGCATTCCTTCTGTGGGTTCTTCCCCTTCTTCCCACCCTCCTCTGTTTCCTTCACTTAAAGCAGTTCTCCGTGAAGACATTCTTGCGTAGTCTTGCCCTCTGCCCTCACTCATTCTGTAGATATGAATGAGGGCACTTCATTCGTAGCTGCATATGAAATTACCATATATGCAGAAGATGCCCTGCTATATCTTTTTAGCCTTGACTTTCTGGCTATATGAAGGATATCTGCTTTTGAGTTTCAGGATGGCATCCCTAGGCTCTTAAAAAAAATACTTGCATAAAGCCACTTACTATGTATATAATTTGTATTTAGTTCTAAATCAATAAAGTTTTATTGAGCATCCATTATGTATGAGGTACTGTGCTCTGGGGAGATACCAAGGTGCAGAATCCATGGCCCATGCCTGGAAATTTAGAGGGGAGAAAAATAAATAAACCTGATTACACTTCAGTGTTGTGTGACAGAGGAAGGCCAAAAGAAACGTGAAAGCACCTAAGAGAAATAACTAACTCAGACTCGGAGGGGGGAAAAGGTGGACCAGGACCAAAGAAGACTTCTCAGATGATATCGTCATTTTCTTTTAAATTTCTTCCTCAGTAAGCCAATTCTTTCTGTGATATTAGACAGCAGAACTGTATTGCTTAACAAAGTAGCTCTGCAGCTCAGCAAAGCATCTCTTGTATATTTATCAAATGAGTAAATGTGGCCCTTTTTAAGAGAAGCAAGCCTCACAGCTCATGACAAAAGAGGGGAGGAAGGCCTGGTGCGGTGACTCATACCTGTAATCCCAGCACTACAGGAGGCGGAGGCAGGAGGATCACTTTAGCACAGTTGAGTTCAGCATGGATAACAAAGCAAGACCTTGTCTCTAACAGAAACTTTTTAAATTGGCTGGGCATGGTGGCATGTGCATTGCAGTCACAAGTACCCAGGAGGCTGAGGCAGGAGGATTGCTTGAGCCTAGGAGGTCAAGGCTGCAACAGTGAGCTGTGGTAAAGGTTAGGAGAAGGAAAAGGAATAGCATGCATTGTACTTGTTCCCTAAGATGCATTGTGTTTGTGGCTTCTTTTTCAAACTTTTGAGGTTCTTTTGAATTCTGATAAGCTATTCCTTTGTGGCTGGTGACTCCCTCTGGTCTCTTCCTCTCCCTCCCCCCACCCCATCACTCCCCTTTCCTCAATGCTTCCTCCTTGTCTGGTCTCGTATGCAGAATTAATGACAGTGATAATTATTCTACCCTCCAGGTCATTAATGAAAAATGTCCACTGGAGCACTGCCCAGAATTGAACACATTGGAGCCCCATTTATTATACTCCCTCTAAGGCTGACACTTTTCCATCAATAGCTCCCTACTGGGCATGACCTTCTTGGCATTTCATAGCTATGCAGTGTAGATCCTGTTTTCTCAGTTTATTGATGATTATGTCATGAGGAGCAGAATCAAAAGCTTTGTAAAAATCCGAATATAAATTGTGTCTTGCTTCTTCCTTTGATCTACTGGGCCAGTCACTCCATCGGGAGAGATTAGATTATTTTGACAGGATTGAGTCTGCATCAGGGTATGTTACTTATTACTCAAGACTGTCTTCCTTAAGATGTGGGCAGCTAGATCTTTTTCTAAACAATGTTTCTGAGGTAAGTCCACGATCATTACTGTCCTTTAAAAAAAAAGTTTGTATATTTTATTAGCCTTCAAGCCCCACCCAGTCCTCCTCTCAAGAGTTTATAATATTTGTCACCTTGCTATGGCATTGGCTAATTCCTTTGATACACTGGGTTGAAGGTCAACATGGACTAAAGATTGGAAGGTTGGAACGAAGTCACGTTATTGAACTCTTATCAAATTTTCTCCATTTCCTGCCTCTCTTAGCTGATCTTTCTTAAGTTGTTGCACATGTACTTTCAGAATGTATTAAATAGCTTTATCATCTATGGAAATTATTTCTTCCTTTGAGAGTAAAAAGTAAGTGGGAATTGATGGATGTAAGTTTACCAAAGCAAGGAATTCTTAATTAGCAAATACATGGAAACACTACCCAACTATTCCTAGGTCTACAAGTAATGTTATTATCAAGGAATGACTGACATTATTTTCTATAAGAACCCATTTATGTAAGTTCTTATGCTTTAAAATATATATGTATACATGTGTAGACATAAATATATATGTATATCTATCTGTGCATGTATATTGCTAGAAATAATGTAGCAGCTTCTTAACACAGGAGACCTTTCTTTACTTTTTTAAAGAATGGAAGTCTGTTGGGGATCTTGCCATTCTACATTTAGCTTTCCCTAATGAGTACTTATTTTTTCTCTTTTGTTTGTGCCATATGTAGGATAGGAACATGCAGCCTGCTCCTCTGCTATTTATGTTCAGGTATCCACTTAGCTGGTATAAGGAGAACCTTGATCTTTATGGAATGTTTCATAATTCCAGAATTCCCCCATCTGTGTTGATCTCTCCCGAAGCTTCTCTGTTCAGATCTTCACTCAGGCCTCACCCCGCCCAAGTGGATGTCTTTCAGATGGGAAATGCTCTGAGATCCTTAGCAAAAGGTGGAAATATCAAGAAGAGTTTGCATGGGAAACGAGGTGAATTTCTAGGTTGCATGTAAGAAAAATCCAGTTTCAGTAACAGCAGATGATGAAATTGAATTACAACTGTGTTGTTTTTCTGAGGGCAAAGATACTTTTCTAGACTTTTTCAGTAATATGAAAAAGCACATATGTTGAGAATATATAATTTTAATAGTTAAGGCAGTATAGCCTTTCAGAAAACAAGTTGTCTTTGTCAGTGATTAATGTCTTTGAGTTATAAGGCTCTTTAGAGCAGGAATTGAGATGATTGTTCTGTTCCTTAGTGACCTCAGGACTGTTTCTCCTGATTGGGCTTGGGTTATGGTTGTAGCTAATAGAGCTTTGTTAAAAATTATATTCATTTATTCAGTTCCACAAACACTAATGGACCTTTTCCATGAACAAATTCAGTTGGCAGATTTTTACTGTACTCCTACCTTCACCCAGGTGCTGGAGATCATAAACAGGTTGCAGAATCTCTCCTCTTTGTGCTCATAGCCTAGGGGGTCAGTGGACTTGAGTATAAATGATGAAATTCAGGGGTGTAGATGCCAGCATCATGGTGGTAGAATGTTGAGCTTCACTGTAAAGGATTGGTACTGGGAAGTTGTCGGGGAAGGATTCTCTCAAGCCAGAAAGGAGATGGAGTCCATGAGTGAGATCAAGACTGTGCCCATTAATTGTTTGACCTGCACTATGTTTATAGTTTTTATTAGTTGCTGGAGTAGTTGCTTTTTGTGTCCTAAGTCAGATCCCCTTGGTCACCTTCGATTTCACTCACAGCTGTGATTCTCTGAATACTGACTGCA
Organism: Papio anubis; assembly: GCF_008728515.1. NCBI lineage: Eukaryota > Metazoa > Chordata > Mammalia > Primates > Cercopithecidae > Papio > Papio anubis. Next base: position 37,863,621 of record NC_044988.1, on the reverse strand, counting down.
TCCCGCCTGGGGCACAGTTGTTTCCTTTCTGTTCAGGGCTTTCTCCCAAACTGAGGAAGCTTAGTCAGCACTTCAGCAGGTACAGTTGCAAAGTGTAGTGGAATTAATGCCCCTAAGAAGAACTCATAACCAACAAGGGAAAGGGGCTTGGAGGATAAATGCCCATGCCTTCCCTTATCCACAGGGAAGATTCTGTGAGCCTCTGAGACCTCACGAAGACCCCGTGGTTGATTTTTATTCTTTCTTTGCCCCAGTTTTCTCTCTCCTGATTCTTGGAGTTAGTTCTGAAAAAAAACTACTTGGAAGTCCTTGTATCTCAGGCTCCACTTTCAGGGTAACCAAAATTCAAACAGTTGCCGACATTTAAAACCTGGAGAATGGCAATTAAAAATTCAGATCTCTACTTCTCTTGAAACACTAAAGACGTGATAACTGTCAGAATATGTTCCTTTAGAGCAATAGTCAGCTGATGCTGAAGAGTGGCTGATTCTTAAAATGAGGTGATCTGAACTTTTTAGGACATTCCTAATGCCCATGCAGTCTGAATCTTCCTTCAAAATACCCACACAGACTTTAAAAGCAGGGGATCTTGAGATCTAGGGTAATGTTTGAGTTGAGACTTTCAAAGGTAAAGGAGGATAACCTTTGAAGAAGGTAACCAAGCAGGAGGGAGAAGGCTCTATGTAGCAACGGTAACATCATCTCAAAGCCAAGGAAATGGGCATGTCGTTTATATCTCCTCAGGATTTTTTGTGTGTGCAATAGTCTACCTTTTTCTTTCCAAAGTCTGTCATACTATGGCAAAAGATGGAGTCATTCAATAGAGTTATGCAATTCTGGCTTTACATCAATTACAAAAAACATGACTATCACCATTGATTAGTTGGATCGCTATACAAACAGCCCTGTAGTAGTAAACACCCAGTGTGTGGCAGTGAGGCATATGTTTGTCATATCCATTAGGGGAGCACTTGGGGCCCAGAGGACTGATGAATTGGCCTGCATTGTCTTACTACACAGCTGTCATAACTTCTCTGATAGCAGGTGATCGTTCTGCAAGAGCATGTCAAATTGGTGCTTATCTCTTATGACATCTGTTGATGGAAGCTCCCTTTTAGGTTTGATCCACACAATGACCTTGATATTCCTGGTGAAGAATAAAGGCTCACAATTATTGTTTTTAGAAGGAGAGACTTGTAGCTTCTGCCTCATACCCGTCATATCAAATTATCAGGCTGAAACTGATAATACAATGAACACTGGCTCTCGACAGCAGTGTTATATCTGCTGGATTTGTACGCAGAATAAACCTTCTGCCAGCTATATCATAGAAATCCATGGAGATAAGATGTAGTTAACACCTGGAGTTTTTGAGGTATGTGCTCAGAGACTCTGGTTGTAGACAGTAACATCTATTTCATAATGATATCTTTGAGGACTAAATCTTTAAATCTAAGAAGTGGAAAATAGTGGTTGAGCTGAGAGTTTTACAGATTTCCGGGAGGTGTAAATAGAAAGAAGACAGCTTCTTTGGAAAATGGAAAGATGGTGGATATTGGGTTATTGGCTCCGCTGTTAGGCCTATGAGATGTTGGAGGAGTCAGTCAATCTCTGGAAATCTTGTTTTTCCACTTGTAAGATGCAGTTGCCAATTTCTACCCTGGCTACCTTACACTGTATGTCAGAGATTATAAGAAACTTGGAAACACTTTTTTTTTGTTGGCAAAGAACTCTATAAACATACAACAGTGGTATTGTTTCAGTCTCTGAATATATAGATATTATAAAACATTAAAGTGTGACATTTTAACAACTAGTATTTTCAAGCTTTTGTTTTGTGGAGATAGATGAAGTATAGGATGCTGGAACTGGCACCAAGCAGAGTTAGGAGATCTGTTTTCAAGTCTAAATGATGTAACAACTAGCTTGGTGACCTTGAACACCAAGCTTTGGTCTTGGTTAGTCTCACTGGACAGTGGTCTCAGACTTTCCTTCCATTCCATTCTTTTGTTCTATGAATAGTGGCTACTTTTATTTGCTTGAGCATGTGTGTTCCATCTCGCAGTGTTATTTCATCTTTGTGATCAGGAAGTATAAACACTGTTCATACTTCAGTCAGTGGTACTTAATTGCATATAAAGCATCTGGGGAGCGTTTTGAAAATGGGTATTTCAAGACTCCATATCCAGAGAGTTTGATTCATTGAGTCCAGTCTGGGTCCTAGGAATAACTATTACCAACATCCCATTTAAATCTAATGCAGGTGGTCTTTTGAAAACCATCGGTGTAGAGCATATCTACATTTCATGTTTTATTAATATTTATTAATAATTTACAAGATCAAAAAGATATTATTTTGATTGTTTGTTATTTTGTATTGAGTCTCCTGCTTTACTTCCACTACCAAATTGGCTTTGCATAAATACAGTGGGCCAGGATTAACCAGGATTATTGAGTGTTTCTGGGCTTTACTGTAGTGTACTATGGTTTTGCATATGTAAGTCATATTCTTTATGGTTTTATCCATGAAAGCCAAAAAAAAAAAAAAAAAAAAAAAGCCCTCTAAAATTCTACTGGCACACAAATTTTGTATTTGGAGTTTCATTACAGTCATTTTAGAGTTAGTGAATGTGGGGTTAGCTTAGTGCTTTCCCAAAAGTGCTTACCATGAAAAACACTGGAGACTGTCTGCACAGAGTAGGATTGTGGTGAAGGGAGCAAATGGGAACAGCACTGTGGTTGCTGTTGTTCACCTCTCACACTTCCCATTTAACTAAAGAAACCTCTATTCTAGCTGTATGGTGGCATCCTTGACTCATTTGTGCTTCTAAATCCTAAATCAGTTAGACGTGCGAACAGGATGTTGATGAAAGAAAAAGACAAAACACGATGATACTTTTGAGTTTAAAGTGATGCCAAGGATGAAGAGCAGGAGGAAATCAATTGAGGACTTTCACAACCTTGTGCAAAATGCATATAGCATTTTCATATTGTAGAGCACACGTGTCCCCAAGCAGTGTTTGAAATTTTGTTTTCTAACTTATGTAGAACTGTACATACAAGAGTGAATACACTAGACTGAATTAATGTATTCAGTGGAATATAGATTCTCTTTAGACCCATTTTGCCCTGTCTTGTCATACATACCACTGTTGCCTACCTTCACTATATATTTTATTAAGGGTTCACCCCTAAGGTGAAATGGAAGGACTGTGGATAAGAAACAAAATTCAGCAAAGAGCAGACCACACTTGTTGGAATTGTTAGTAAAATCAAGTTCTGAATAACCATGAAAGGCTTTTTGGGTTTTGTTTCATAAACTTATATATAAAAGGGTGATGATTAAGATATGAAGTAAGCTCTAACCAAATCCATATTAAAGAAAGCAAAATCCTTTAAAAAAAAAATGCCACCATTCTAAGTTCATTAACCATTCACAAATAAAATTACCCACACAGAAAACTAGTGAAACTTTCTAAATAATAGTTTAATTTTCTCCTAATGTGTAGTTGCTTTGTTTGATTATAGTGATTATAGTGTTCATTAGTATTGATTGGGTAGGTAGGTGCAGTGGTTCGTATCTCCAAATAAGCTGGAGTCTGTGAAAACTCCCAGCTTCTATTTTCATCTTTTTAAAGCCTTACTTCTCACTTTTTTGTTGTTGTTGAGATGGAGTCTTTCTCTGTCTGTCACGGAGTGCAATGGCAGGATCTCCGCTCACTGCAACCTCTGTCTCCTGGGTTCGAGTGATTCTCCTGCCTCAGCCTCACAAGTAACTGAGATTACAGGCATACACCACCATGCCTGGGTAATTTTTTGGTATTTTATTAGAAATAGGGTTTCACTGTGTTGCCCAGGCTGGTCTCGAACTCCTGAGCTCAGGCAATCCACGTTTGTGGGCCTCCCAAAGTGCTAGGATTACAGGCGTGAGCCACCGTGCTTGGCCTGCTTCCCACTTCTTTCAGTGTCAGCAGCTATTCTCTTAACATAAATATTTTTGTCACTGTAATTGTGATAGAACAAAGGCAGTTCCTGGGTCTTCCTACATTTTAGTCGTCCTACTTACTCCTATGACAGAATTAGGTTTTTATTTCCATCGAATAAGTTATATCAGTACAAATATATTTCTGGCACCATTATAGTAGATCTTAGTACAGCAGCCAAATGGAGGGAGTGTGTTTGAGTACTTAATTTGGGCAAAGTGGTTTTTAAAATATGTTCTAAATGTCTTCTATTGAAGCCCCTTTAATCAGATGGAACACATTAAAAAATCAGAACAGAATCTCAGGTAGTTACAGTAGAGTGATCAAGTCAACTCTTAAGCCAACCAAGGTGTGAAATTAAAATATTGGCTAGCCTTAAACATACAATTAATTTCAGGAAGGCTCTGTCAATACTTGCTGGATATTTACAGATAATCTAATGGCATACACTTTTTAAAGCTACATGACTCATAGAAGTCAATGTAAAAGGGGGTAAAATGGTTTTGTTTGAGTGTAGCAGGCACTATTTACATCTCTGGAAGTGTTCTGATAAGAGATAGGTTTGAATCTGTTCATTACATATGAATATTGGTTCTGTGTTTTTTAAAAAAATTATATGATTGCAGTTTGAATTTTGAAATCAATTTACTGGTGATGTCAGCATTTTATAACTCTTGGGAAATGGAAGTGTGATATTTATGTGCACATTAAGATGTGCACATTAAATTAGCTCCTTAAAAATACAAAATAAATAAATAAATAAATAAATAAATAAAAAATTGTAAGCTGTAAATTATATCATTGATATCAAAAAGATTTTCCTATTCTGTCTATATTTTTCTCTTTGTTTTTTTTTTTTTCTATTGCAGTTGAGGTTTATAATGATTTCCCAAAATTGACAAGCCACCGGCTTTCTTACTATGATTATTGTATAAAGATGATGTGCATAATATTTTCATTTCTGATGACGGGATTGGATTACTCTGATGTTAATGTTGCCTTCAAGGATATGTAGTTTTTAGAGAGAGATCACCTGGTCAGAACTTTCAAGTGGGGAAAACAAGAATTCTAGTTGCAGCTCTAACTTGCTTTGTGGACTTGAGCTCCTGAAATTTTCAGAACTTTAGTTTTCCTACTGTAATTTGGGTAATACCAACCTCATAGAATTGTTAGGAAATTAAGTGGGGCTAGGCCCACAAAAGGAAGGGGATCTTGGTTCGTTCTTCTTTCATTTTTCTTATTTTTCCAGATACTGTCTGTGAGGTATAGGTTCTGATCCCATGGCTTTGATCTGATAAGCACAGGTCTCATGAAATGAAGTTCCATGGAAGTTTCTACCAACAGCGTGCTGTAATCCCTTCTGAGCCTCCCCTTCTTCTTCCTCTGTTACAGCAGAAACAGAAAAAGCTTTCTAATTGAGTATAGTCACCAGGATTCTCTTTCAAATATAGAAAGCCCAGGATGTTATGAGATCTGGAAGGTGTTAAAACATCACATTAGTCAACACAAGCTATTTTTATGGATGTACCTGTCTTCTCTCCCGGACTTTGAGCTAAAGTCCTGTGGCTAGGGATCATGTTGCAGTTACTCTTATTTCTCCATCCAGTGCACTAAAAGGTGGCCACTCATCAAAGTCTGTGGAACTAGAAAGAAGTAAGAGTTTTAGAGTATTCTGTAAGAAAAAGTTCATGCCACACGTTTTTCCAGTTAGGATAGTTTTTTTGGCGGGGGAAGGTGGGGACGGGAGGGGATGTGTTTGTTTTTTGGAGACAGAGTGTCTCTGTCACACGGGACTGCAGTGCATTGGCATGATCACAGCTCGCTGCAACCTTGACCTCGAGAGCCCTGCAATCTTCCCATCCCAGCCTCCCAAGTAACTGGGACCACAGGCATGCACCACCATGCCTAGCTAGTTTTATTTTTATTTTTTTTTGTAGAGATGGAGTCTTCTTATGTTGCCCAGGCTGGTCTCAAACTTGTGGGTTCTAGTGATCCTCCTGCTCTGGGCTCCCAAAATGCTGGGATTGCAGGTGTGAGCCACTGTGCCTGGCCAATATAAGTAAGGAGAGTTTGTTTTAAAGTGACTATAGATTTGTATTATTAAGAGAAATGAGGGACTGGGCACAGTGGCACATGCCTATAATTCCTGCACTTTGGGAGGCTGAGGCAGGTGGATCACTTGAGTTCAGGAGTTTGAGACCAGACTGGCCAACATGACGAAACCCTGTCTCTAGTAAAAATACAAAAATTAGCCAGGCGTGGTAGTGCAAGCCTCTAATCCCAGTTACTAAGGAGGCTGAGGCAGGAGAATTGCTTGAACCCAGGGGGCGGAGGTTGCAGTGAGCCAAGATGGCACCATTACACTCCAGCCTGGGCAACAGAGTAAGACTCCGTCTGAGGGCGGAAAAAAGAGAAATGAGGGACTTCAAACATAAGAAAAAATGTAATGGATATTAAAAGAACAAACACTTTTAGTGTAAGTTTTAGAATATTGTTTATCAATAAATAGGTTTTGGACATGACTTTTTGGTAATAGGCTCTTTTTTCTTATTTTTCTGCCAAAAAAAAAGGTATTATTATGCATAGGACTACCAAACATGATTTCATACTTTTTCTTTTTTTTAAAATTTGAGACAGGGTGTCACTCTGTCACCCAGGCTGGAGTGCAGTGGTTACAAGTGAGCCGATCACAGTACTGTAGGCTTCACCTTTTAGGTTCAAGCTGTCCTCCCACTTCAGCCTCCGGGACTATAGGCATGTTTCACCATGCCCGAGTAATTTTTTAATTTTTTGTAGAGCTGGGGTTTCACTATGTTGCTCAGGCATTATAATTTTTATAATATAAATACAAGTATAAAGAACTCAAAGGTTAGAGATAATAATGCTAAAAGATATCATTGCTAAAAGGATCTGAAAAGAGTAGATTACTAAAGGGAGTGTCAAAGAACTTCCAACTGAGTTTGATTTTCTCATTGGCAAAACTAATTCCATTGATTTTAGTAATCATAGCTATTTATTCCCTCAGGTAATTACATTATAGGGAAGCCTAATAATTATGGTATATATTATTATTCATATTATCTAAGGTGTACGTTTGTTCAGATCAGAGAGAAAAGGGGACTTTTTTTCAGAAACACTTTCAGACGTGTGTACTCATTCATAAATAAAAATAATAACTAACATTGGCTGTAAGATGACTGTATGTCAATTGCTTTACATCTGTTATCTTGCGTAGTTCCTTTTTTTTTTTTCTTTTTTTTAAGACAGAGTCTCACTCTGTTGCCCAGGCTGGAGTGCGGTGGCACCGTCTCCACTCACTGCAAACTCTGCCTCCCGGGTTTGCACCATTCTTCTGCCTCAGCCTCCCGAGTGGCTGGGACTACAGGTGCCTGCCATCACGCCCAGCTAATTTTTTTTGTATTTTTAGTAGAGACGGGGTTTCACGGTGTTAGCCAGGATGGTCTTGATCTCCTGACCTCGTGATCTGCCCACCTCGGCCTCTCAAAGTGCTGAGATTACAGGCATGAGCCACCACGCCCAGCTTTGTGTAGTTCTTTTAACTGCCCTAGGAGGTAAATGTAATTATTAAGTCCATTTTATTTATTTAATTTTAGAGCTGAGGTCTTGCTCTGTTGCCCAGGCCAGAATGCAGTGGTGCTGTCATGGCTCACTATAACTTCAGACTCCTGGGTTCAAGTAATCCTCCTACCTCAGCCTCCCAAGTAGCTGAGACTACAGGTGTGTGCCACCACATTCAGCTAATTTTCAAATTTTTTGTAGAGATGTGATCTTGCTATGTTGCCCAGGCTGCTCTGGAACTCCTGAGCTCAAGCTGTCTTCCCACCTTGGCCTCCCAAAGCACTGAGATTACAGGTTTAAGCCACCACTCCTAGCCTATCTCCACTTTCAAGATGAGGCAATTGAAATAATTTAAGCAATTTCTCCAAGACCACATATCTCCTGAATGTTAGTTGTGGCTTGCCAGGGCCTTTTCTGAATAAAAACATATGACCTTAGGATCTGCAAATTGACCTAGAAGGAAGGAACTAGAATTTGTAACTGGAGATATTACCACTTTTGAGAACTTCCTGCAGGCTGAGTGTGGCCAGTTTTCAGGAAAATCCTGATTTCTCTTAGGCACAGGCTTTGCAATTACTCATCAGTTTATTTGTGCATGTCCTTTCACTTTCTTTTGTGATTCCTTTCTTTGCCTTTGGGGCAGGGAGTGTCATTAAGGAAGGCGATTGTGAATGTTCTACTTGAGGGCTTTTAGGTGTGGCTGGATAGCTTATGAAGCGTATTAATGGCGTGAGAGTCAGGGAAGCAACCTCAGGATCCCTGTGACACATGGTATCTGAAGTAGAGATTTCTGTACTGTTTTCTACACTCAGACTTGTACCGAAAAACCTTTCACCAATTCACTTTAATGGATGCATCTATAACAGGGTGTGGGGAAGCATTACTGAGATAATCCCTGTATTTCTTTTTCTAGTTAGAGTTTATGAATCTGTGACTATTGGTGGATGGAACGAGCAGGGCTCTGAAAGAGCCTAAATTTAAAGAGTATATTAAGAAAGTAATTTAATCATTGATGCAGTCTGACTCCAGTTATGTGATGCTATAAAAGTTTCAGATTGGCGATAATAAATAATATTTTAGGATTTTCAAAATCTTTACCCTTATCTCATTGAGAGGTAAAGTAAGTGTGAATTATCTCAGTTCACATTTCTCTCTTCTCCCATCTCCTCCCCTTCTCTTCCTTTCTTTTTTAAAAACTGCTTTTCAGTTTCTACAGTATGCAAAGAACTGTGGTAATACCATTGAGGGTTAACATTGAGACTAAAGAGAGGTCAGGGCACATGACACACAGTGAAAGAAGTAACCTGGGAGCCAGGTTTAATGGGTAACAGCCCCCCATGCTTTTAAAAAAATTATTTATTTATTTATTTATTTATTTATTTATTTATTTATGTATTTATTTATTTATTTATTTTAAATTGAGACAGTCTTGCTCTGTCGCCCAGGCTGGAGTGCAGTGGGTCCATCTCTGCTCACTGCAACCTCTGCTTCCCAGGCTCAAGTGATTCTCCTGACTCAGCCTCCTGAGGAGCTGGGATTACAGGCATGTGTCACCATGCCTGGCTAATTTTGTACTTTTAGTAGAGACGGGATTTCTCCATGTTGGTCAGGCTGGTCTCGAACTCCCAACCTCAGGTGGTCCGCCCGCCTCAGCCTCCCAGATTGTTGGGATTACAGGCGTGAGCCACTGCACCCGGCCAGGTTTAATGGGCAACTCTTACTTCACATTATCATCAAAATCATTAAAATGTGTTCCAAATGACTCAAATTTTTCCTAAAGATCGGTGAAACAAATACCTAAGCTCCACTTTTAATTCCATGAGATGATGCCAAAATGATCAATATGAGACAAAGGGAAGTTTATTAACTATAGCAAGATTTGAGGACCATAATTACTATGTGAGTCAATAATAACTGCCAGTGCATTTTTATTTCTGAGTTTATCCTGACTTTTGTGACCCTTTGGAAAGTTCGTTCCTGAACTACCATCTTCATGATCTTGTGTCTCCAACAAGAGAGAAATTGGGAAAGGAGCAAATTATACATCTGAAAGCTAGGTGTTAGTTTTTGCATGTATTATTCCTTGCAAAAATAAACTCACTTTTTAGATGAAGAAACTAAGGCTCAGAGAGATTAAGTATTTGTGTCATAGCCCCACAGCATTGATGTTCAAATCCAGAACTGCCTGCCTAGAATTCCCAGCTCATATATTTATAATATCGTTCATACAGTTTTTACTAATATTATTTTCTGAGAAATATCTTTGACCATTTCAGAGAAAAAATGGAATTGTTACAGGAAAGGGGTCCTAATCCAGACCCCATGAGAGGGTTCTTGGATCTCCTGCAAGAAAGAATTCAGGACAAGTCCATAGAGTAAAGTGAAAACAAGTTTATTAGGCAAGTGAAGAAATAAAAGAATGGCTACTCCATAGACAGAGCAGCCCCAAGGGCAGCTGATTGCCCATTTTTATGGTTATTTCTTGATGATATGCTAAACAAGGGGTGGATTATTCATGCCTCCCCCTTTTAGACCATCTAGGGTAACTTCCTGACATTGCCATGGTATTTGGAAACTGTCATGGCGCTGGTGGGAGTGTAGCAGTGAGGACAACCAGAAGTCACTCTTGTGGCCATCTTGGTTTTGGTGGGATTTTGCTGGCTTCTTTACTGCAAGCTATTTTATCAGCAAGGTCTTTATGACCTGTATTTTGTGCAGACCTCCTATCTCATCCTGTGACTTAGAATGCCTTAACTGTCTGGGAATTTAGCCCAGTAGGTCTCAGCCTCATTTTATCCATTTTACCCCATTCAAGATGGAGTTGCTCTGGCTCACATGCCTCTGACAGAATGGCTGCCATGATGTCAAATAGAATCAGTTTTTTAAAAATATACATACATTAAAAAAAGGAGCCAAAAAAAAGTCATTAAAATTTTGGTGTTGAGCAGTCATCAGAAAGGCATGATGCATGCACACATACATTCGTATGTACTTATATGTGGAAGGCAGGGAAATGATGAAGTGATGATTACTATTTATCACACCTTTGTGTCCTTGAAAAATAATGGTAGTGCCGTCCTGTGCTTGTATACTTTGTGTAACTGATGGATATGAATGTTTATCCTCATTAAAAAATTACAGTGGCAGCACTATTTTTATTATTTCTAACAGAATCTTACTGATATTGCTTGAAAACAAAAATTATTTTGTGTCTGGGAAAATCTGCCCTAGATTGACTGAGGTCACATACCAACTTAAAAAAAAAAAAAAAAGTGTGTGTGAGGGTTGGGGGATCAAAACATTAAAAGTGTAATTAAGGAAGAGGGATTTCTCTGGAGAATTGGTAGAGTAAATAAGAGTGACAGAGATTCATTACAGAATGTATCTAAACATAAAAGAATAATTCTTTTCATAAAAGTTAATTGAAGCTGGCTACATCTGCTATACCATCTTTATTAAGGAAGGCAGAAGTTGAGAGGGCAGCTGGAGTTTTCAGTTGGTTGCTAAGACTTTGAGCTTGATTTCTGGAAAGAAATAACAACAAACTTCTTTGCTAACATTACAGATGCTAGGAGTCTGCAAGGTAACACTTCCTTCCTCTCCCCTACTTCCTGTCAACCAAATGCATTCCTTTTTTTTTCTTTTTTATTACGCTGATGTATTTAGTACTTATATCTTCCAAACTGGACAATTCCAGGTCTCTTCCAGCAGGGAAACTTTAAAGAACCTCAGGGGTCACCCTGAGGCAGTTCTCTTTAATGAATTCTGAGCTGCCTCCAGGAATTCATTCTTATACCAACTACAACAAAACTGAAACACTTTCTAGCATTATCTGCACTAGGGTTCCTTGAGGAAACCTTTAAGGACAATGAACTGGGACGTGATTGCTACCAGAGTACTGGTGATAATTATCTGTGTAAATAAATATGTGCATTTATTTTAAAACAGACAAATTTGAAAGAGATGTTTCTTACAGATAACTGTGGACTCTGACATGTAGATAAGGAGTATTTTATTATAGTACCATAGGACTATAATTACTATTAAATAAAGCCATGCATGTGAAATTAATATAGTATCTAAAAATATGCCCAGTGCATTTTCACTTTTTATTGGATCTTTTTATTAATCCTCGTAATAACCCTGTAAGGAAAGCAGGCTGGACTTACGCATTCAAGCTGTACGTGTGAAAGCGAGGCTCTGAGTTGTTGTTGTGACTTCTGTGAGAAGTAAACTACAGAACTACAGAAATGAGACTAGGACCTAGATACTTTGACTTATAGTTCATTGTAAATTTATATCAATGAGAAGTCTGTGACTAAAATAACTTTATTTATTATATATGATCACCGAAGCACTAGTAGGAGCCAGTATTGCAGATTAAATGTATTTAACTACCTGTAAACTTTAAGAAAGCACAGCTTTCTTGTATGAACTGCAGAATTACAACTCCCATGATCAACACTTAACATAGAGTAGGTGCTTAATAAACATTTGTTAAATGAATGGATGAGTAAAAAAGTCACAGCTTTTAGACGATATGCTATGCTAGCTTTCGAATGCAACAGGAAGCTATTCTTTATTAAAGATGATTCAGAATGATTTTGTTAGATTTAAACATCTTCCATTTATAATCTTTTTCCTGTTAGTAAATATCAGAACTTCTCTGCTGATTTACTATGCTTAGGCCAGCAAACCCAGAATTGTTTGGTTTTCCATTCTCTAAATAATCCCTGTTTGAAAACAGTATTATCTGCATTCTTGGCACAGGGAATGGTAGGATGGCACTTTGGTATGATTTAAACCGTGAAAAATTTTTCAAGTGATTTTTTATCTTGATTATTTCTTAAAGAGTTTCTGGAGAACTGGACTTAATGATCCTAGGATTTACCCTACATGATTAGGTTGTTTAGTTATTTTATTTAAAATTCTAATGTATTAAGATTTGATTGGGAAAAGAGACACCAAAGAAGAAAAATGAAAATTTGATTCATAGATCTATACTTAGTCACATAAAATATTCTAATTATCATATAATGAAGTAAAAGAGGAGAGAATTCCATTCTATAAAGCATAAAGGGTAGAATTCCATGTAAGACCAGCATGAGACTTGGAGCTTTGAGTCAAGTTGCCATTTGTCTTGTAAGATAGATTCTGTTAAGGTTCAGGTCAAAGGATTGCTTGAGTCCAGGACTTCAAGGCTGCAGAGAGCTTGGGTGACATATCAAGACTCTCTAAAAATGGAAAAAAAAAAGATTCTGCTAGATTTATTTTCTGAGAGTCTGTACTGTTCTAGACACTAAAGTGAATAAATATAAATATGAGAAGACACATTCTCTACTCTCAAGGACCTCGGAGTCCAACAGAGAGCCAAAGACAAATATGCAAATATCTTCCATACAAAGCATAGTGGGATAAATGGTTCAGCTTTTGCTTCTTGTGAGGTCAGTGAGAGGAAAATCACATGTAGTTGGTGGATGAGATAGAGCTTCACAGATATGGTAGTGTTTGAGATAGTTTCAGAGAGATTTTGCTGGGTAGTGGGACGTTTGATAAGCAAGATAGAACCCTGTGGTAAGGGATCTCAAGGACGAGGCAATCTTCATAGTGTGTGATGGTGCAGAAAGGACTTTTCCTAACTGCATCATATATAGCTTAGCCATCCTTTTTGCATATCATCAAGATTCTGTGTGTTGGCACCGAATAAACAAATCAAAGTTAAGCAATGTATTTATTTGATAGCTTTGGAAAATGAATTGATGGTGGAAGAGTTTGGAATTCATGACTTTAAATGAGCTTTTCGTATTATTGTACATTATAGTTATGGTGAGAAGAACTGGGAGTAAATCTCTTAACCATAAGACAATCTTATGAGGATTTACGTTCATTTGTAGCTTGATTTTACTTTATTTTATTTATTTTTCATTGGGTGGGGGGCTTTCTGGCAAAAACTAGAAAGCCTGCTAGACAAATTCGAAAAGAACTGTAACACTGTAGCTTGAATTTATTTTATAACATGATCAAATCTTGTGTGCTCTAAGTCTCTTGAGTATATACTAATAGTAAGGCGTATCACGTTACGGCAATTTTCAGTTTATCCCAAATGGTTGGGGAATGGACTGTTCCAATTAATCTAACATTATAGTAGCTAAGAGATTACAGAAATATTTTACTTGGGTTATTCAATTCCATAAACTAAAAAAAACCCAAAAATTTTAACACAGAAAATACTCTGAATGTAATTTGAATTGAATTTTATATTTAATTATTTAGAAAGCTCTTTCAAGTTCCAGCGATGTTTGAGTTTACCAATGAAAGTGTTTGTTATCCTTTATTTTCTAGAAAATAAATATGGGCACTTGGCATAATTCTGGATTAAGGAAATTTGAATTTCTCAACCAGAAGATCACAGCTTCTGTGTTTGGTCTCCTACATAAATCTATTACGCGAATAAAATAGAAATTGTACTCATTTTCAAAGCCATGATTATCAGGCACGTGATGATTTGATGTGATAAGTTATGGCTGTTAAGTTACTGTCATCCAAATCAAAAAGCCATAGATAACTGCAGAGTTTTTAAGAAATTAAATACTGGGAGGAGAGAGACAGTTAAATTCCATATTTCTACTTGATAGTCACAAGTACTCTGATGACTGATAAGTATCATAGGCTGTGCAATACTCACTTACTCTAAGCTGCTGATAAACGTAATTTAGTGGGACTGTTCTTACATCCCAATGTCAGCCCACTGAAGAACATTTTGTATTAATGGCGAAGGTCAAATGTTTCACAGGCTTCCACTAGCCCCTATTAGAGAATACTGTTCAGTTTTATATATTTAAATGTTTAACCCCCCCCCCCCAAGGAAATTTGAAATATTAGATTCCAATATAATGAAAATGTACTTAAAACTTGGCAATTAAGAATCAGGGCAGTTCATCTCTATCCCTTCATCTGTTAAGTTTTTAAACATACAGATATAGATAAACATATATATTCCTAAACATCTGTTGGCCTATGGCATTTTCTGCTTTGGCTACCGACAGTATGCATAGATTATTTGGAAAGGCTTAACTGGATATGTTTTTATTATAAACCTAAACCTGCCTTTGTGGTCATCATGTTTTATCATTTGGCACTTAATTTCTTCAGAAATGTTTTCTCACTGAAGTCAAAAGAACTTTGCTCTGTAATGTAACTATACAAGGTAAAAAGGGCCTTTTATTTATTTTTTTTTAAACATGCGACTTGGTGCATACTTTTATGCGTTTTGTTTGAGCTTATTTTTCAAAATGAGAGTACATTAACAAATAACCTCCTCTAGATCTTATATGTTACATAGTGAATAGTAGCATAGATTGCTTTAGATAACTTTGACTTTAGAATTTTATGCATTTCCCCTTCATAAATGAGACTTTGTAGTAATTTTCTAACTCTACAATTTTTGGACTGTCCTAAAAGGACGTTGCAATCTATTCTTACATGGGCTATGATTAAAATATTACTGAGATACTGTTAAATGATACATTGATTGCTGTTACTCCGTCTCCACAACCCAAAAGTTTTCATCTATCAGTCCAGTGACCCTGGTATTGCTGGTGGTATCCAGTGTGTGAAATTAAAAATCCATCATACTTTCTGTTGTGTAATGCCTAAGTAGGCTATTTCATTTTTTCATTGGCTGGGCGTGCTGGGTCACACTTGTAATCCCACCACTTTGGGAGGCCGAGGTGGGCGAATCGCCTGAGGTCAGGAGTTCGAGATCAGCCTGGCCAACATGGTGAAACCCTGTCTCTACTAAAAATAGAAAAAGCTGGGAGTGGTAGTAGGTGCCTGTGATCCCAGCTACTCAGGAGGCTGAGGCAGGAGAATTGTTTGAACCTGGGAGGCGGAGGTTGCAATGAGCCGAGATTGTGCCATTGCACTCCAGCCTGGGTGACAGAGTGAGACTCATCTCAAAAAAATTTTTTTTTCTTCATATAAAATAAACATAGGGATGGATGATACTAATGTTTTCCCATTTTGGTAGTGCCCAATAAATTAAAATGAAACCTTTAAATGAATGCTGAAGATTTGAAAAGGTTCCATTTTTGAGGCTAAGAGATGTTATGAATTCACGAAACGTAAGTGCATGCCAAGAAGATAAACAACTTTGTTTTAAAATTGGGTTTCAAATAATTAATCAGCAGTACAAAAAATTGACTTATGTTCCTTTGTATACTGTCACTCATTGACCATTTATCCAAAGGCATTCAGACTATTTGATGATTTTTTTTTCATGATCATAAGTTCATATGTAATTTTTCCCCAAATCCTGAGTCATTGCATTGTTGCTGCAGTTATCTAAAATAACTTGTTCCTCGGTTTGCTCTTTCTTGTTAAGTTCCTCTAAGGCAAGTCAGTGAAGTTAAAATCGCTTTGAAACCAAGACAACTCTATAATTTATTTCTCATTTTAGGGTTACGTTGCTGCCCTCAAATTTGACTTCTGCTGGGGGCCATGACACATGCCTGTAGCTCCTGCTACTTGGGAGGCTAAGGCAGGAGGATCACCTGAGCCCAGGAGTTCAAGTCCAGCCTTGGTACCATAATGAGACCCTGTCTAAAAAAAGAAAATTGGCTTCTGTGAATGTAAATGTCACTAGAGAGTGTGATTGTAAATGCCACTAGAGAGTCTACTGTAATTATTTGGAATTCTTTCAAAGTAGTGTGATATAGATAAAAGATGATTTTCTACACATTTTACCAGAGTGTAACCTAATGGGCAGCATTATGTAAAATGGGCTTAAGTATTATTTTATTTCCGTATCCTCTGGTTCTTCAGTTGCATCCCCTTTTTGCCTTAAGTTAAACATATTGCACTTCCATCTGCTATACACTATAGATGATTCACATTTATTTTTTGCAGTGATATTTTTTAAATGAGTTTAGGGAGCAGATGTTTTTGCATTCATACTTGCCTTCCTTTTCCTGATGTCTTTCCACAAATACAGGGGGGAAAAATGCATTGCTGCTGTCCTTGGTGAATTTTGCATATCTCTTTGATTCAGGCTGCTGCACTGTAATGCATGATAATGTGACAACTGCAGTCAAGTAAGACGTTTCTTTAGTTTCCTAGTACTCTATATTAATATCACAGCTGTGCTGCAGGGAATTGAAGAACTTCTTCAGCTTGTGGTAATTCTCCTTTGGGTAAAAGTGAATCCAGTCAGACCTCTTCCTCTGATAGTCTTCAATTTTGAGACTGATTTTAGACAGGTGGTTATGGATTTATAAATGAATTCAAAAATACAAACCTAGATACATAGTGTATCTATAGCACACTTTCAGTATAGGTTTTTTTTTTTTTTCCTGTTCTAATATCCAAATAAAGCACCTGCATTATTTTAAATTACATGCACAAATGTTGTCAATCTTGTCTGTTTTTTTAAAAATGATGTCTAACAGAATATTGTGGTTATTTGGCAAACCTCTGCAAACAAAACTGTTCTGAATGCAGGTGAAACTGTGTAGAGTAGGAAGAGCACTGGACTCAGAGTGAGAGGTGTCATATTTATTGCTTTATGACAAATTATCCCAAATCTGGCAGCTTACAACAGTGTATACTTATTATCTCATAGTTTCTGAGGGTCAGGAATCTGTGTGGTTCTGGCTCAGTCTCTCATGAAGCTGCAATCAGAATGTTAGATGGGTCTGTAGTCATCTGAAGGTTTGACTGGGGCTGGAGGATCTTTTTCCAAGATGGAAGTGTGTTGACCAGCATTCCTATTTCCATTTTAGACCAAGGAACCTTCAATTCCTTATCAGTTGAGTTCCACCATTGGACTGCTCACATGGTAGCTGGCTTATTCCACAATGAGTGATCAAAGAAAGAGAGAATAAGAGCCAAAGATAGAAGCTGCTGATAACCTAATTGTAGAAGTAACATACCATCATCGTATGGTATGCAGTAACCCTGTTACAATGACAGGGCTACAGACAATATGTGCATGGTTGGAAGCAGGGATAATTGAGGGCCAGCCAGGAGGCTGGCTACCCAGGTAGGAGTCATCTGTTTGCCGCTAAAGCACCACAGGTCCTTACATAGGTTGCCAGCTTCTTGAGCTTGAGTTTTCTCATTGACAGCAGGGGCATTGTACCACTTTTCCTACTGATCCCTTGAAATGTAAATATCTTAAATGATGGATGTGAGAACATTTTGTAAATGTGAAATGGCTCTACCTGTGGGGGTTGATTTAAAAACATATTACTTTTTAGCGTTAATAAGGGGAAAGAAAAAAGAGGGAGAGAAATGGAGAAAAGGAAAAAAGAGGGGGCAGAAAAGGAAAGTGTGTCCTTTATGAGCAAAGACTACAGGTCTCTACCTGTAGCAGAGGATTTTGCGCCTCCTTTTATCAATGGTTAAATTTAATTGCTCACAAAATGTGTGCTTAAATATATCTTCAAGATCTATAATTTCATTTTTAAAGGATTAAACAACAATGAAAAGGCTGTAACACGCCCCTCTTCTCAGCTGGGGCAGATTTGAGTAAAATCCAAAGAATTTAAGTCAGTAGTCCAAAAGCTAGATTTCAGTCTTCAGCACTGATACTTCCTCATTGTCTTCCTCAAAAATGGAACTGAATGCTCACCTCCATTATAAATGCTTCTGCCGCCCATTAGAAAAGGACAGCTAAGGTAGCCATTAGTATTTCCATAAGCCACTGACCTTGGTTCAGTATAAACTAGAATCTAGAAAGTGACTGCATTTATTATCATTTTTAATGCGTATGTTCTGGAACTCATTTCCCCTATGCATGACTTTCAGCATCCAATTTGTGGAGCCATCTTCTTACTTTTAGAATCAAAGTAACAATCTCTGTAGTACAATAGGTGACTGGAGACAATTTACCAAGTGGAGTCGTAAGTACTTCAAATTCATGTGTCCAAGGCCAAATGCATTCCCCTCAATCTACCCTCTGCATATACATGCTATATTGATAGTTACTCGACGAGGTCATTTTGATGTTGTCTAAAAACGAACAATTTCAGCTTTGTTTCTACCCTTAAGAAATGATTGTGACAGATAATTTCACACATTCCGTCATAATTCTCACATATTTCTTGCTTCATTACCTACTCAGCCCCTGACCTTCACTCTACCTTTTATCTGAGACTTGTGTCAGGGAAGGGATGAAGGTCTGGCTGTCCATTGCAGGCATTCCCTGGCCTTAAAACACATTTTTTTTCCGCATTTTGACTTGATCATTTTGAAATGTTCCCTAAGTTAAAACACCTGGGTCAAAAGAGCGTTTAGCCTGTCTAGTATCCATCCACTGAAAATGACTTCTCTTCACCAGTCACCTAGTTAGCCAGTCAGCATCCTCAGTCATCTCACATTCCTTTCTTTCCCCTCAAATCTCATGTTCAGTCCACAAACCCTGATGATATAACTCTGAAATTCCTTTAAATTTCTCTCCTCCAGAATCGCTTGAATCTGGGAGACAGAGGTTGCAGTGAGCCGAGATGGCCCTATTGAACTATAGGCTGGGAGACAGAGCAGGACTCTGTCTCAAAATAAAATAAAAAAATAAAATAAAATAAAATAAAATAAAAGAAGAAGGCTGGGCAGCGCAGTGGCTCACGCCTGTAATCCCAGCACTTTGGGAGGCCAAGGCAGACAGATCACGAGGTCAGGAATTTGAGACCAGCCTGACCAACGTGGTGAAACCGTGTCTCTACTAAAAATACAAAAATTAACTGTGCGTGATGGTGCGTGCCTGTAATCCTGGCTACTCAGAAGACTGAGGCAGGAGAATCGCTTGAACCCGGGAGGTGGAGGTTGCAGTGAGCCGAGATCACGCCACTGTACTCCAGCCTGAGCAACAGAGTGAGACTCCATCTCAAAAAGAAAAAGAAAAAAGAAAAAAAAGGTTGTCTTCTCCTCTGCATTCTATTCTTTCTACATCCTTTGTCACTCTTTCTCATGTTTACCATTTTAATTTCCATGTAATTGGCCTCTTTGAGGATTCTACTTTCTTCTGCCTTTAGTTCACTCTCTCCATAGATGCCAGTTGCCTTAAAAACCCTGATGTAATCTCAATATTCGCCAGCTTCAAATATGGTGTGAGTCTTTTATTGGCTATAGCAGCACTGCCCACTAGCACTTTCCTCAATAAAAAAAGCATTCTGTATCTTCTGTTTTGTCCAGTATAGTAGCTGGACTGAGTACTTTAAATGTGGATAGTGAGACTAAGGGACTGAATTTTTGCTTTTAATTTTAAATTAATTTAAATAGCTTTGGATAGTCTAGGTCTATAGAATAAAGTATAACATTTCTATTTTGCTACTACCCCCTTTTTTTCCCTTTCCCTACGTACTAACCAAATATACAAATTGTAGGTATCCATTGTAATATTTTGCAACCTTTTAACCTCAATCCACACTAAAAAATATGTTTTCTCTTGTGACTAAAGTATGCTTAGATATTCATACATGCTTAACAAGTATTAATTGATCATCTATTATGTACAGAGCATTGTAGATGTATCTATGAATAAAACAGATGCAGGCACCTGTTGTCCCAGCTACTCGGGAGGCTGAGGCAGGAGAATTGCTTGAACTTGGGAGGCAGCGGTTACAGTGAGCTAAGATCGCACCCTGCACTCCAGCCTGGACAACCGAGCGAGACTCCGTCTCAAAAACACAAAATAAAACAAAAAACAGACAAGATTCCCTACTCTCCTGAGGCTAACACTTTATTGGACAAGAAAGACAATGTACGATAAATAATAAATTTATTTTGTTTTTTAGAAATGAAGCCAAGTGCAGTGGCTCACACCTGTAATCCTAATGCATTGGAAGGCAGAGGCAGAAGGATCACTTCAGGTCAGGAGTTGGAGACCAGTCTGGGCAATGTAGTGAGATCCTGTCTCTACAAAAAATAAAAAAAAAAAAATTAGGTGTGGTGGCACGTGCCTATGGTCCCAGCTATTCAGGAGGCCAAGGCGGGAGGATTGCGTGAGCCCAAGAGTTTGAGGCTGCCGTGAATGATGATGGCACCATTGCAGTTCAGCCTGAGTGACCCAGTGAGACCCTGTCTCAAAAAAAAAAAAAAAAAGCAAGTAAATAAATAATAAACACAATGAAAGTAAGCTGTATAGTATTGTGTAGTGTATTAGAAGGTATGGTGGAATTTATCATTTCCATATGGTTCTTTTTGTGTCTTGTTTAAGAACTGTTTTCTACCCTCCAGATTCAAAGATATGCTGTAGTCTTTTCTAAATGTTGTATAGTGTTAATTTTCACATTTAAGTCTTTAATCCACCTGAAATTTATTTTTGGGTATAGTGTAAGACAGGGGTTGAATTCCACCCCCACCCGATATGGGATGCCAATTCTATGCTATTCTGTTTTTTTTTTTTTTAAAGATGTTTCTGATTGTAACTCATTAAATTGATTCTTTTACCCCTCAATAATAAGCTACCAGCAGTTTAAAAAATTGCTCTAGTGTTTCTAAACCACGTCTTAAATGCCCAGCGGCATTTACATTGACAATAACGGAATTAAAACTTGAACTAGCTAAAAACAAACAAACATCAAAGAAGACAGGAGTGCTAATATGGGTCACAGAACGTTAAGGCAGGATGCAGCCTTAGGAATACATTGAAATTCTACTGCTATGTGTACATCAATTCATACGTTTTTCTTCAGAGCAGGTCAGTGGGAATTATGGCTACTAATAGTTCCGGAGCTTTACATATCATATATCCAACTACTGAAGGAAATCTGTTTCCATTTGTGTCCCACATTTTCGTTGACACATTTAGGGTCAGAAAACCACCTCTGTGCCAATCAGCTATGGTGGCTTCTGCTGCAAAATGTGGCAGATGAGAAGAGAGAACTTTTGGGCCAAATGCTGAAAAAACAATTCATTAACAGAAGCGTTAGGTATAATCGGTGTCTCGGGGTGCCTTTACTCATATAACCTCTAACTGAGCCCATAAAATGGCATCTTTGGTGACGCCTTTGGAGTCATCCTTCAGGAAGTCAATTGGCTTCCTCTATGCAAATGCTTCTTAGTGGCCTCTTACAGTACTGCTTCTTATAATAATTGAAATGACTCAGTCCTGTGTCTGTTTTAGCTGTGAACTGTGATGCATATATAGCTAAAGTTATTTTTATGTAAAGTAATGTGACATTGATAAGGTCCAGTAAACATTAAATTGGTGATATAAGAACATCATAATATATAAGACATCTTGCCTGTACTGGATTAAATTTGCATAAACTTCCAAAGTTGTACTGCACATTGCATCAATTCCTGAGTAAACAATTAAACAATTGGTCGATAAATGAATTCTATTCTCCAAAAGTGGATTGGAAGCAATGGGATTGACTTGGGCTATTTTTCCTGATATTCGAAATTTGATTTTGCACTTGAAAAGAGTTATGGTTAATTTGAATGATAAGAAATGTCATCGGTGTAGGTGTTTGTTTTGATTTTCCTCCATGACTTTTCCTTTGCTGATTTTAAGGGAAACATTTTTAGGCTAAGTTAAAAAACATCATCTTGGCCGGGTGCAGTGGCTCACGCCTGTAATCCCAGCACTTTGGGAGGCTGAGGTGGGCAGATCAACAGAGGTCGGGAATTTGAGACCAGCCTGACCAACATGGAGAAACCCTGTCTCTACTAAAAATACAAAATTAGCTGGGTGTGGTGGTGAGCACCTGTAATCCCAGCTACTTGGGAGGCTGAGGCAGGAGAATGGCTTGAACCTGAGAGGCGGAGGTTGCGGTGAGCCGAGATTGCGCCGTTGCACTCCAGCCTGGGCAACAAGAGCGAAACTCCATCTCAAAAAAAAAGAAAAGAAAAAAATCATCTTGTATGAACCAAAAACATTTGGCTATGTTTTTCCATTATGGCCATGGCTACTCATAACCATTTTTTTGCTTTCTTAATTTAGTTGTCCTAAATGAATTTTGAATTTTGAATGCAGAATAACAGATGTGATCAAGCACAGAATGTTTTCGATACATCCTGTTATTAAGAAAAAAAAATTCTCCCTTATTTTGATGTAATGGAAGATTTTCACGAAAGACAGTAACTGAACTGGATTCATTTATTTCTCAAAGTTAGCAAATCTTTTACTTCTCAAAGTTAGCAAAAAACACCTTTTAAATGTAAATACCACTTGCAGATAGGGTTAACAATGAGTTAAAAAAAAAAAAGGGGGCTTGTGATAACTAGGATGCAAAATGCTTCCTTTCTAAAGGTTGAAGTTATAATAAGCAAGAGTATCCATCATTCAGTTGGAAGATGACTGGGGTAGAGGCAGCATGAGTTGTGCTGCTGGGGCAGTCATGACATAAAGGGTGAGTAAGTAGACATACTTGCAAAGATGTCGGGAAAGACATGTTTCTTTCCTTATGAGACCTAATAGGGACCTCTCTCCTGTCTTCCTGTCCTGTCCCATCTCTCCTTCCTTCCCCTCCTGTCATCTCCACACCACTCCCCTCCAGTCTCTCCTGCTCCTCTTCTCTACCATCTTCAACTTTAGATATTTCAGATATCTTTCCAGGGGGATTGAGAGAGATCCAGATGGATCTAGGCTTTATTCAATATCTTTTTTTTAAAACCAATATAGATTATTGTTTACACCCCTGTCCTAGACATTAATAGACTAGAAAAAGGCACAAATTATACATGTCAACTGGGGGAAAATGAGAAGGTAAAAAATTTTAAGATGAAGGGCAGGGAATAGTCATCTTCAAAAATAAGGGATGTTTAGGGGGTTAGTACCCATTTTTAATATTGGAGAAATAATATTACTTTGACTCCATATTGCTGTTGCTCAAGTAGAGTAACTATAAGCTGAGTAAAGCTAAAAGTTGTGTGTTGAAAGTGTTGCTAGAAAATTCTACGTAAGCAGCCTGAGTATCTAGCTTCCCAAGGTAACTATGGAAAAGGATACAATAGCAATAGGAATGTGTAAGTTCTGGGCTGTTTAATATAGGTCAAGTGTGGTGGCTCATGTCTATAATTCTAGCACTTTGGGAAGCTGAGACAGGAGGATTGCTTGAGCTCAGGAGTTTGAGACCAACCTGGGCAACATCGTGAGACTGTGTCTACAAAAAAAAAAAGAAAATATTAGCTGGGTGTGGTGGTGCGCACCTGTAGTCCCAGCTGCCACTACACTGCAGCCTGGGCAGCAGAGTGAGACCCTGTCTCTAAATAAATAGTTTTCCCACCATGCTTTGTATTTCCTCAGTAGATACCTAGGTATCATAGTTGAAATAAACATTTCCTTAGGTGGAGATACGTAAAATAGATTATGGGTTCACGCTCTGGGAATCATTTTCTTTTTATTAATGAAAATACACCCCTCACCTCTGCCCCCCCACCTTTTTTTCCTGAGGATTCAGGTATAGAACTCCAAACTTTTTGCCTGGGTGCGGTGGCTTACGCCTGTAATCTCAGCACTTTAGGACGCTGAGACGGGTGGATCACCTGAGGTCAGGAATTCCAGACTACCCTCGCCAACACGGTGAAACCCCGTTTCTACTAAAAATATAAAAATTAGCCGGGCGTGGTGGTGGGCGCCTGTAATCCCAGCTACTCAGGAGACTGAGGTGGGAGAATCTTTTGAACCCGGGAAGCAGAGGTTGCAGTGAAGTGGGATGGAGCCACTGCACTTCAGGCTGGGTGACAGAGCGAGACTCGTCTCAAAAAAAAAAAAAAAAAAAAAAAAGAACTCCAAACTTCTCCTTTTTTGTCTGCCTGGAACAAATTTCAAAACATAGTGCCTAATACCTGCAAAAATAGAAATAACCGTGGCATTGAACACACTTCAGTAATTGTTTAAGTTGAATTTACGGGATTAAAACTATTTCAGTGTTGACTGTTTAACAAAATGAAACTCATACTTAACACAGGAACCAGTTCAATTATCTCTGAGTCGTTAATTTATGAATGGTGCCATGGCCATTTGCCAGAGTAATGCTGAATCCCTCCCACCCTACCTTGTTCATATTCTGGGTCAGTATCTGAATTGCCACTAGTGGTGAACAATGTGTATGAGGTACACACGCACACACACAGACACACACACACACACACACTCTACAAATTAGCGGCTTCTCAGACTGCCTGTCTGGTGTTTGTGACCTATCTGTAGCAATTAGAAGTGATTCTGTTGTGCCATCTGAAATACACGTTGTGCAAGAAAAAGATTTTGCTTTTGTTTCCTTACTAGTAGCCATAGAAACTTTAAAAAACCATCTGTAATACATTATAGGAGAGTTTTTGTGTTCCTTATGCTTTTGCTAGTTTCTGTTTGTATTGTCTTTATATTGACGATAACCTCAACTACCGTAGTTTGAAGCTTTACTTTAACTTACTGAACTTGAAGGAATTACAGATATTTTTACTCAGTGGCCAGCATAACCACTCCTTGTTTATCCACGGTAGTTTTATGTAACTTCAGTGTGCTTTTATTTTTGCACTTTGTTAAGCCGATTGGCCATAATTCTGTGACATGGCTTCGACTGGGGAGTTGTAGCTGGTAGCCACAGCCCAGCTGATGATCTTTAATATGGAGGCAGAGGGCTTGGCAGGAAGCAATAGTAAGGAGATTCACATCAGTTTCTTTTACTGCAAGTGTGAATATGCAGTATAGGTCATCAGAAGGATATTCAGGATTTCTTATTGTGGTTTGGACAGAACCATGACTATGTGTATTTACAGAAAAGGTTCTTGTTCTCTTGCCTTTATAGCTAATCGTGTGTAATACAAGTCACCTACTCCAGCCAGATTAAAACCATGCGTAATTCCTTTTGCACTAACTCTTAACGTCTTCAATAGTTATGCCGGTGTGATTGGGTTTCTCTTTCATTGATTAGTGTTTTTTTCCCCTGTTACTCTTCATCATCTCCTTGTTTCAGTCTCTTTTAAATATGTGTTCCCTCTTACCAAATTTCTTTTCTTGTGCATATTTGTGTCTATACAGCAAGTCCTGATTTTTGGTGGGCTGTGGGAGGCCTTGTTGTTTCTATTGAACAGCTTCATAAGGAGCCCAGCTGTTAGCTGTCAAGGGTTTTCTCTTTTATTAGTCTCAGAAGGCAGGACTGGCAGGGTGCAGCATGTTGATACAAGATCCCAGCTGTTGTAATGGTGCTCTCGGAGTCCCTGATCATTTGAAACTTGAAGAAAAATTTGACCTGATCATGGCAGTTGTTTCTGTTTGTTCATTTGTTTGTTTTTGAGGGGCTTGCAGTGCAAGCTGAAGAGATGTGAATGATAACTGTAAGATATGGAACTTTTTAGTAGCAGACATTTTTGGTATGGAGAGTTTAAGATATGGGGGGGATGTTAACTAATGTGGATGTAGAGAAATTTGTCTTGGCATATCTTTATTTGGTAAGCGGGCTAAGCGAACTTAGCAAAATTTATTCACGCTTTAAAAACACGAGATAAGAGCTCTTTCTCAGAGGCATACTCTTAAAAGTTTTGCCGAATTGAAAAGGTTCTGATGCTGTTTAATTAAAAGAAAAATGCAATAAAAACCAGATTCTGTTTAAAGGGATTTTGCTTCTTGATGCAGTCTTGTCTTTTAAGTTCTCTGGCTGGCTTCTCTATGCCAGGATCCTTGGGAATAGTTTGATAAGCCATCCAAGTTATTGAATAAAGAATCATACACCTTAAGCAATGAAAATATCTGCGTTTACTTCATTGTGAAAGATTGACAGACAAGAACACACATAATAGCACGCATTTATATTTAAGAAATGAAATTTATTTAAAACTGGGAACCTTGAGAGAAATGCTTGGTTGGGACTGAGTCATTACCCAGTTAAAAATAACCTTTCCAGGTCATGTCGTTTTGTTTGCCGCAGTGAAATAAGTTTATTTCAGCAGAATGAAGCCATTATTAGCTTGGCAGAGTCCACTTGTCAGAATTTTATGGAGCAGAACACCGTTTGGCTGGGAAATTCAATAAATACTGTAATGTGAGAGGAGTTAAACTCCAAGGGCTGAAGGGGCAAAGAGTGGGGGATTTGTTGCTAATTCATTGTTTCACAGCTCTAATAAGAAAGCGTTAGGATATATGACGAATTATCATTAGAGGTCAGGCATGCAACCCTTTTGTGAATTACCAAGGCAGCAGGACGTGTGAGTAAAATAAAAACTTTGTGTTAGGATGCATAGCACTGAAGGGGTAACATAAATATTGAGTGTCTTGATGCTCAAGTTTTTTATTTTTCCTTTTTGGAGGGTAATATGTCTTCTTTACCTGCCCTCCTGCTCTATCTGGGAATTTGTAGAGGAATAAAATGCAGTTGAAAATCCTCTGACAGTAGAATCCAGCCATCAGACCAGTACCGCAATATTGAAATGGAACTGAGCCATTTGTCATCTTAACAATCTAGGAAACCAAAGCAGTGGCCACTCCCAAGCACCAATGGGCTTCACCTTGAGGTAGTGTGTTCAAATGTCTAGGGTACGGTGAGACTAAATTCCTACTTCTGTCACAATGTCACCATAGACAAGTTATGTAACTTAAGCAGGCCTGGGCTTTTTTATCTGCAAACGGTGTTAAGTAATAGTATTTACTCCAGAGAATCCCTTGAGGATAAAATGAAAGAATACATATAAAACTTTAATACAACATCCATCATGTAGCAAAATAAACAGTAATGACTTCATACTTTTCAGTTGAATTTGAGTAGGAAACGCCAGTTACCTTATGATATACAGAAAGTTACTAATACTAGGGAAAGTCTTTAACTTTGTGGGGAATTAATAACTCAAACATTGTGCTCTATTATGTCATTATTCATTCACTTGTGAATGTCAATGTACAACTTTTTGATATAATTACAATCATTTTGAACTTGTTTTTGTTCTGACTTGAAAATGGATTTCTTTATGAAAATTTCCATTCTTCGTTATGATTCATATATGGCATTTTCATGTTTAATACTCTGGTCATGTTGATATGCTGTAATTTGCTTGACCTTCTTGTGGTGGGTTGTTGAATTTAAAACTGAAATTAGGCCGGGCGTAATGGCTCAAGCCTGTAATCCCAGCACTTTGGGAGGCCGAGGCGGGCGGATCACGAGGTCAGGAGATTGAGACCATCCTGGCTAACCCGGTGAAACCCCGTCTCTACTAAAAAATACAAAAAACTAGCCGGGCGAGGTGGCAGGCACCTGTAGTCCCAGCTACTTGGGAGGCTGAGGCAGGAGAATGACGTAAACCCGGGAGGCGGAGCTTGCAGTGAGCTGAGATCCGGCCTCTGCACTCCAGCCTGGGTGACAGAGCCAGACTCCATCTCAAAAAACAAAACAAAACAAAACAAAACAAAACAAAACTGAAATTGAGTCTTGAGGAATGGGTAACATTTAGTTGGATGGAGAAAAACTGCAAGGGTAGAGAAGAAACCTATTTTAAGATAAAATATCATTGCTTATCTATTTGGTGCTTTTCTGGCTGCTTAGACTATGGAATTTCACATGAAAAAGAAGTGTAGGCTGGGCGTGGTGGCTCACGCCTGTAATCCCAGCACTTTGTGGGGGCCAAGATGGGCAGATCATGAGGTCAGGAGTTCGAGACCAGCCTCACTAACATGGTGAAACCCTATCTCTACTAAAAATACAAAAATTAGGTGTGGTGGTGTGCACCTGTAATCCCAGCTACTCTGGAGACTGAGGCAGGAGAATCGCTTAAACCTGGGAGGTGGAGGTTGCATTGAGCCGAGATCGTGCCACTGTACTCTAGCCTGGGCAACAGGGCAAGACTGTCTCAAAAAAAAAAAAAAAAAAAAAAAAGAAGTGTAAAGTGTTTCTGTTTTCATGAGTGTCTCAGCACTGAAATAGGTTGAGGGTTGCCTTTCCATTTACCTTGAAAAGGGTATTTTGCATTTGTTTTAGCCATATGATGAAAAGAAATTGAGGATATAAAATGACAGATAGGAGGAATAAGCTCAGGAGATGTATTGCACAACATGGTGACTACAGTTAATAACAAGGTATTGTAAACTTGAAAATTGCTAAAAGAGTCAATTTTGAATATTTTCTTTTTTTTTTTTTTTTTTTTTTTTTTTTTTGTAGCGGTTCTCTTTTTTGCTCTGTCGCCCAGGCTGGAGTGCAGTGGCCGGATCTCAGCTCACTGCAAGCTCCGCCTCCCGGGTTCACGCCATTCTCCGGCCTCAGCCTCCCGAGTAGCTGGGACTACAGGCGCCCGCCACCTCGCCCAGCTAGTTTTTTGTATTTCTTAATAGAGACGGGGTTTCACCGTGTTAGCCAGGATGGTCTCGATCTCCTGACCTCGTGATCCGCCCATCTCGGCCTCCCAAAGTGCTGGGATTACAGGCTTGAGCCACCGCGCCCGGCTGAATATTTTCAATATAAAAAAGTTGACTACAGTTAATAACAATCTATTATAAACTTGAAAATTG
This sequence comes from Papio anubis, assembly GCF_008728515.1. Classification (NCBI taxonomy): domain Eukaryota; kingdom Metazoa; phylum Chordata; class Mammalia; order Primates; family Cercopithecidae; genus Papio; species Papio anubis. The sequence continues at coordinate 37,834,623 of NC_044988.1, read as the reverse complement.
CTAAAAGAGTAGATTTTAAATATTTTCACTGCAAAAAAGTGAAGCATAGATATTTTATTAGCTTGATCCATTCCACAATATGTACATATGTATTTTGTATATGTACACATATGCAATTTTATACCATAAACATAATGGTATGTTTTATACCATAAACATAAAATGTTATGTATACATAATATACATATATAATATACATAACATATATACAATTTTTATCCATTTAAAAAATAAAAAAAGGAAATGGAGGATGTCCAGTGCAAGCACCACACTTTTAAACTGACTTACTAGAATGTCTTACGGATGAACCGTGAGCTGACCCGCTTGCTGGCCTGTTAGGCATATGGAGTGGCGTGGAAGGGCCTTTCGCAATGTGAGAAGTTACTAGGATCTTAAATATAGGCAAGACACTACACTTGTTTTGGGAAAAGGTACTCCTTGTAATATGGAAGTATAGTTTGCCTCATTTGCTTGTCAGCCTGACCTTCCCACATCCCCTGCACAGTCTGATTAAGATTCAGAGAGCCTTGGAATTCATTTCATTAAAGCACTGCCCCAGAGTCCATTATTGCAAAATATTAACATAGTGCTCCATGTGACCTTTAAAAGCTTAGAAAATGATAGAGTTTGACTATTTCTTTATTTTAGTGCTTTGGATAATGCTTTTTTCCTGTTTTCCTATACTAATGAGTTGTACTCTTACTTTAAAACTTGCCTTCTGTTTACAGTAAATCTTTCGACATATCTTTTCCTTAGCTAGGACACAGGTCCCCTGACTGTGTCTTTCTTCTTTCCCTTACTACCTTTTATCTCTTAAGGGTATGTTCCTTGGAACTGGTAATTTTAACTCAAATGGATTAAAATGGATACCACCCCACAGGCTTCAGAGACAGCTTTTAAGCCTTCTGGAGGAGTTGCCAAAGTCATTTTAAGAGCAGCCCCCTGACTCTTAAGATTCTTTAGATAAACAGTGCACCTCTGGACTGCTGATTGCCCCCTGCCGATGATAAATTCTCTTTCTTGTATCATTCCTTCAGTCTTGAGTTGTACCAAGGCAAAGCCTTTTGCTGGTCATAAACCGCAGAATCTTTTAATCAGGGACTGGGGGGGGGGGGAAAGTGGTTGGTGTAATTGGAGCTAACCATCCCCCATCCTCCTATTGAATTCTACTTGTAATTACAGTTAAACCTAAAGAGAAGATTTCTTCAGACTGTAATAGCTCCCCTGGGTATTTTTCACTGGAGCAGGTTAATTTATACTTACAATATCTGACCACAGCTGATCAATAGCAAATCTGTGATGTGCAGAAGGAAGCACTGGCGATACTGTAAGCAAATGTACCTCCATAATTGATACACATCCAACCACTTCCGAGATTATTTTTGGCACAATCTCCTTCCTTTTCTGGCATCTATAAACTGGGGTTTAAGGATGACTTATTTGTTTCTTTACTTATCTCAGGATTTTGAGGATAGAATATTTCTTGGCCTTGAAGGTCATGCATGATAATTCATGTTCACATGAGGTCGATTCTCAGGCCTTGCCTGAGTCTAGTTTTTCATCCTACTGACTGACACACACCACACACTGAGAGCCTGGTTCTGGGGTTGCTTTAGGTACCTCACAGAGAGAATAAAAGAGCCTTGGCTTGGCAGAAACTACCATGGACGTTTTTTGTTAGACTTCTCCAGTACCTCCTTCTCCCAGTGTTGCAAAATTAATCCCTCCGTGTCTGAGGAAAACATTATGTTGTCTCAAACCACTCAGGAGGCTCCTGATTAGATTAGAAACCTGAGTCTAGGAACAACGTTCAAATTCTTGGCTATTGTGTGTACCGTGCCTAGCACAAGGTTGAGCTCAGAATTGGTATTTAAGGAATATTTTTACATGTTTACACCTGCTCTCGGGGAAACGGGATGGATTGGTAAGCGTTCCTAAATTTATCAGATGAGAACCTCTTGAATAAATGGCCTAATCCTGTGTGGTGGAATAATTATCTAGAATTTTTACTGAACACCAAGTATTATACTTTATAATTTTGTGTCAATAATTATGATCTGTCTGGTGAATTTAGAGTAGTTTTATTTCCATTTATTTGGAAAATGCTATTCTTAGTTTTTCCCCAGAAGGGAGATATTTTACAGATATTCTCAGAACTGGAGCACTGAGGGCTTATGACTTTGAACGTTTGACACTTTAACTTTTCTCTCACTAGAATTTTGATGTTACATTGTACAGTAAGATGTAGAGAATATTATAGTTAGTAACAGTAATTATTCAGTTCACCTGGTTACCACAGCTAATCAAAATCCAATGGAATTAGAGTCTTTGTGAGATAAATGACTTCTCTTGTTGATCATACCCATAGTCCAAGGAGTATCCTTAGGACCGAAAAAAAAAACCTCGACATAATGTGTGAGCAAATATGCCTTCTTGGGCCCTGCTGACTGCAGCATTCACAAAACCCCAGGATTTGGCTGAGTTTGTGGAACTCCAGCCTGAGGCATAGAAGCTTGTTTACTGTGCTGATTAAAAGGAAAGCTCGAAATGGCTGAGGAGATAGTGGCATCTCTGGCTCTGTGTGTGTGAGGGAGAGAGGAGGGGGGATAGGAGAATTAGAGAGAGAGAGTGGGCCTTGGTAATATTATTCGTAGTTGTAATAGTATGTATGACAGTCTTTGGTAGTGAATGCTAGCTTTACATTATTTCTAATGATTGGAGGGATAAAAATAAGATGGAAACTCAATCCTGGGAAGACACATTACTTTTCTTTGAAGCCCCGCCCCCCCACCCCGCCCAACCCATGACATGTGAAGTTGAAAAGGTTGACGGATAACTGAGAGATGTTTTTGTCTCCAAAGGAGCGGCTGGGTAAGTACTTGATTGCCTTGGTTAATGGTAGAAGAGGTTCCAAAAAGAAAAGAACTGGAAAGGGAGAATGAATTAAAATGGCTTCATATTGTGTTTTGCTTAAGAGATTCTTGTTGTTCTTTACATTATTCGCTCTGTCTGTCTGTCTCCCTGCTGTTATGTTTCTGTCAGCCTTCTGCTGGGGGTGTACTGTCTTTCCATCAGGGTATAAAGGGACTAGTTCTCCTCTCATCTCCTGTCTTTAGCCCAAGCCTTGCCTCAACATTTCCTCCACCTTCTTTTTCTCCTTGACCTTTACTTTTCAGAGTGGATCTTAAATACGCTTTTACATAATTTAGAGTAAAAATATCATAAAGAATCATTGTGTTGCTTTTTACACTGCTCTTGAAAAGTAATTTTCTTGTTGGTGGTGATAAAACACCTTTTACCATGTGTTGAGCAGTGTGGTAAATTATTTACCTGTGTTACTTCATTGATTCCATTGACCAACCCTATGGGCTCTGTATTATATTATTTCCATTTTTATGCGATAAAACTGAAGCTCAGAGCATTTGAGTATTGTAGCCACAGTCTCAGAATAGACAACTGGAAAACACTCCATGGCCACCTAGTTTCAGTATTACTGATCTTTCTAAGCAGATCTCCTTACTGCTTCCAGTAGAAAAGGGCTTAAGTAAACAGTGGAATCCCACATCTCTTAGGCAGTAGAAGGTGCTTTCCTGAACAAAGCAGAATTGGTCCTATGGAGCTTGGAAGTCATGGCCCAGGACCTAGCACAAGAATGAGAGCAAAAAGACACCAGTAGTCTTGCAACATGAAGTCAGTTTCAGTGTTGGGCAGATTTGCAGCTAGTAATCTGTCCAGACACTGTCGCTCTGTTATCCAGAGGTAGCGAGAACTTCTCAGAAGTCAGAAGAGGCTGAGCCATCAGGAATACAACAGATATTGGCCGGGCAAAAGACAAGACTTGAGGCCTAAGATAAATCAAAGAAGAAAGGAACTTTGATGTCTCAAAAATATGATAAAAAGGCAAATTATCTCAAGTTTTAAGAAGGGAATAATCTTTATTACTAATTTTGGCTCATTGTAGTGAAATGTTACAATTTGCCAATTAGTTTAAATTGTCTAGCCTAGGGCTATCACGCTGGCTTTAAATTAGAATGCATACATACATATATATGACACAAAATCACCTAAACAGTAAAAAGCAGCATGAACCTTTCAGATGGAAATGTAATATATTACCACAGAACAACAGTAGTTTCAAATCTGAGAGCCCACATCTGAACTACTACTGAGTAAGCAAGTAACCAATCCTAGACATTGTATTTTGTTTTGAAAGCGTTGTTCTGGAAGACCGTCTGTGGATCAGTTAATAAATACCTCAGGATGGACCCCAAAATTTCTTCTGTTGTATGGAGGATTTTTTTCATGGTGGGTTGTAGGAAGGATTTTATGTGAAACTACAGTTTGATAAAAAATGAGAGGTAGCGGAGGTTGCAGTGAGCCGAGATCGCGCCACTGCACTCCAGTCTGGGCGACAGAGCGAGACTCCGTCTCAAAAAAAAAAAAAAAAAAAAAAAGGACAGGTAAACACTATGCTTTACTCCAGTCATTAAAATTGGGTCCCATAGGATCATATCTTTGGTAAAATGAATATAGGACTACATAAATCAGGAAGTGCCGTAAATAAGGATTTCAATACAATTTAATGTATGACCAGCTCTCTTTTACCACTGACCTTCATACCACTGCGTGTTTATAGATGTGTCATTTATTTAAGATTGCTAAGTGTTGGATTGACTTACAAAAATTAATGTCTGACTCACTCAAAATGGGATACACATTCTCAGGACAGTTTTAGGTATCTTAAAAAACAAATGCACTAGCTCTAAAGTCTTTCCTGGATTGTGAAATTTCCTTTCACAGAAAACATAATCCACAAAATTGTCTTTATATTTTGAGGAAGGAGGTATGGCAACTACTTTCAAAATTATGTAAAAAATGTCTTGCTCTTAACTACTACTGTTTACATTGATGTCATTTTTCTTTATGCTGATTCTTTTTTCCAGAAGGAAATATAAAAGACATATGTTAATTTGTCAACCAGTTGGGTAATATCTCTGTTTAAATTTCATTCTTAGGCATACTAGTTTAACAAAAAAGCTTAAATGATAATTTACTCTTTGGGAGGTGGAAGCGGGAGTATCACTTGAGCCCAGGAGTTCAAGATCAGCCTGGGCAACATAGTAAGAGCCCCATCTCTAAAAAACAACAACAAAAACTTAGGCGCAGTGGCATGCATCTATAGTTCCAGGGAGGCTGAGGTGGAAGATCTCTTGAGGCTAGGAGGTCGAGGCAGCAGTGAGCCGTGATCCTGCCACTGCACTCCAGCCTGGGTGACAGAGTAAGACCATGTCAAAAAAAGAAAAAAATATGTATAAGCAGAATATATTTATATATTATACAAATGTATTATATAATTATATATTATATATATTATATTTATATATTATACACATATTTTTAAAGGGTAGGACTTAAAGAGAAAAGCTTATTCTAAAAATTTAAATGTATTTGTTTCTAAATGGAATCCCTGCCTCTCAAATGTCCTGTTTTGTGGCTATCACTCATACTGCTGCTAAAATAATCTTACAGAGCCCATTGGATCACCCCCATCATTGCTTTCATTTTAGTAAATGCTTGTTCTTAGGCTGGGTGCAGTGGCTCATTCCTGTAATCACAGCACTTTGGGAGGCCAGCAGATCACTTGAGTCCAGGAGTTCGAGACTGGCCTGGGCAACTTGACAAAATCTCATCTTTACTAACAAAAACTTAACTGGGCATTGTGGTGTGCACCTGTAGTCCCAGCTACTTGGGAGGCTAAGTATCAGGATCACCTGACCCTGGAAGATTGAGACTGCAGTGAGCCCAGATCGCACCACTGCACTCCAGCCTGGGCCATGTAAGTAAGACACTGTCTCAAAAATGAAAACAAAAATGCCTACTCTTGAGGTGTCTAGTTTAACTTTGGCAACATCCCGTTTTACCCACGGCAAACTGAGCCTTAGTACGGTTGTATGCCTTGTGCAGGGTTCAATCTCACTTTTTCACTGTCCCAAAATCGGTGCAGTCCTTCTATTCTTCCATCCTGGGACCTATAATTATTTCCAGTTATTGAACCAAGGAAATTCTGTGATAGTCCCTATGAACATTTGTTACTGTCTGCTTTTGAAAATCAAAGAAAATGAAGCACCACCAAATCAAATCTTCATTTCTTTTTTATTTTAACTCATGGTTTCAAAGCATTTTTTGATTTACTCTGCATGAACTTTACCTACTGCTAGGATTTAGGACTCGCCCAGCCTAAATGAAACATCAAGCTGTTCGTGTGAATAGTAGTTTACATCACTGATACCATTATTCTTCATTCCTGCAGATTATTGCATCTTTTTTATTTTTTATTTTTTTCCATTTTTAAATTTTATTGTTTATAGAGACTTGGCCTCACTATGTTGCCCAGGCTGGTCTTGAACTCCTGAGCTCAAGTAATCCTCCTGCCTTGGCCTCCCAAAGTGCTGGGATTACAGGTGTGAGCCACCATACCCAGCTGGGTTATTGGATCTTAGAAATTAGTGGTTTATAATTGAGATAACACAACATCATGCAAAATGCCCATGCAGTAAACCTGCACATGCACCCCTTGACTCTAAAATAAAAGTTGAAATTATAAAAAATAATATTTGAGATAATAGAAAGTACATGTGGCTAAGGCCTGTCCAATTTTTTTGCTCCCAATCCAAAGCATTAGTATATTCCATACCTGTTATGTATCACATCTCACCTAATTTTGGCCTTTCCAGGGATATGACTTTGCTCTACATATTATGCAGAGAGTTCAAACTTATCCATCCTTGTTTATTTCCTAGTCCACTGCAAGAAGACTACATCAGTGTCCCCAGTCTTACTGCCTCAGGAAGCATGAAAGCGTAGGCAACATTTTAATTAAATGCTGCCCCGGGCCTTTATTCTTGCTGAGAAAGTAAACAAAGCTTAAACAGACTGTATCAGAAAAAAAGGGCCCCCTGAAACGTTGTTTTTAAAAATTATGCCTCACCTTCTGCTGTTTGCTCTGAAGTATGAGACTTTTTTTAAATGATGTATTTTAAATACCAATACAATTAATTGATTCAAAATTCATTCCAAAGATGTATCTGCTTCACTTAAGGCATCACTGGACATAGCAATTAATGGAGATTTGTTGGTTGTTATTTGGCAGTGACACAGAATCAAAAATTGTTCCCTTCTATTCACCATCCCTAGTACAGGGTGGTAGAGACTTTAATTTTACCTTTACATTCACTGTATTTTCAATTGAAAATATGCCACCATATAATGAAGTATCTTCGTAATCAATATTTGAATTATTGCTAACCTCTAATATGTTTTCTCCCTTTAAAGTTACTTTTCAGGGCTGGGTGCAGTGGCTCACGCCTGTAATCCCAGCACTTTGGGAGGCCAAGGTGGGGGGATCACCTGAGGTGAGGAGTTTGAGACCAGCCTGACCAACATGGAGAAACCCATCTCTACTAAAAATACAAAATTAGCTGGGCCTGGTGGCACATGCCTGTAATCCCAGCTACTCAGGAGGCTGAGGCAGGAGAATTGCTTGAACCTGGAAGGCGGAGTTTGCAGTGGGCTGAGATCGCACCATTGCACTCCAGCCTGGGCAACAAGAGCAAAACTCCGTCTCAGAAAAAAAAAAAAAGAAAAAGAAAAAAGTTAATTTTCACATGCATTTTGGTTATGCGTGTGCAACATTGTTGCATTTATGTTAGGTTATAAAATCCTTTACAAAGTCTCCAAAGCTCCCTGTTTTTTCTTCATCTTCATCTTGTCAGCTCTATCCTGTAATCTGTAATCTTCTGCCTTTCTGAAGGCACTGAGTTCTTTCATGTTTTAGGATTTTCTCTGTAGTGTTTTTATTAAATAATATGTTATTCAAATTAGCAATTGAATCCAATTTCTTGTATGCTATCTAAAAATGGTATCCAGTAAGTTGAAGGAAACCAAATTGAGCATATTGGCTGAAAATGCAACTATCATGCCAGTTAAGATACATTTATCCTGTGCCCCAACTTTTTGACACCCTGTATTATCCCCATTTTACAAATGAGAATACATATCTGAGGAGCTTGTCCAAGGTGGGGAAATAGATGTTTACATAAATAGCCGTGGTACAAAGTAATGGGTGCCATAACAGGAGATTGGATAATAGATGGCTCCTTTGCGCCTTGAGGAGGGCTGCCTAACTCCTCTTTGGATAGGAGTCAGGAGAGAGGGAGAAGGTAGCTGGAAGCGTGTCATGTAAGGAAAGCTTCACAGACATTACATTTGTGTTGATCACTCATGAACGAATAAAAGTTTCTCAGTAGCCAGGGCAGGAAAGAGAGTTCTAGACAAAGCAAACAGCATATGCAAGTGTAATGAAATAATATTTTGTATATTTGAAACTGCAATTATTTTATTTTGAATCATAGTTATTGTAAACAAGTGACAAGATTAGCTAGCAAAGTAGACAAGATTTAAATTATGAAGTCAATTTCTAAATCAATGTAAAGAGCTTGGAATTTATTTTAATGATGGGAATTCAATGAAGTGTTTTAAGCAGGGGATTTACATTATCAGATTTTTGTTATGAAAAGATAATTCTGACTTCAGCCTTGAGCAAGTGGGATAGGGACCAATTTATTCTCCTGCCTGAAACAAGTCATAAAACGGATAAAACACATGAAACAATGGTCCTCAAGACATGGGACTTCAGGTCCTGAAGTACAGTGCCCTCTGAGTGATGAGAAACCCACAAGTGAGGGCCATGATTGCCTCAGCTTACTGCCTGGAAAGAGTTTCTAGGGTTTAAAGAGAGGAGATCAGTTGAAACTTGGCAGACCCCTGAGCTGGGAAGATGGGGCCGAGTGTCTGGGGAGGCTAAGACAGCTGGAGTCTGCAGGACATAGTACCAGGACAGATAACTAACAGAAAGAGCTCTGGAGATCTACAGAGGCTTCCTGTCTGGTTGATACTCAAGAGAGTGCTGACCAGCAAATGCATGTGAACAAACTACCCAAGGCTGGGGAAAGAACCACTCAAAAAGACTGAAGGAAACAATCTCTGGAGCTTGCACAAGGCTGGGAATACTACGTACTCCCACCCACCAGAGAGGAAAGCTCCATAATTCATAGAGCTATAATTCATAGGCCATTCAGTAGAGTACTCAGAAGGGTTTTGCTTCAGAAATGGGGAAAAATTGACGTTAGGTTAAACCCTAAGCTGAGTCCTAACTAAAGAATCTTAAATACAAGGCCTAAAGTTATCAAAATGTTTCCAAGAATCTTAACTGAATCCCAGAACAAAAAGCAAGAATATTTATAGGGACACAAAAATATCTAGCACCCCCAAAATAAAATTAACAGTGTCTAGTATCTAATAAAAAATTACCAGATATAGAAGGAAGCAGAAAAATTATACTCATAATTATGAGAAAACAAATCAACCAATTGAAACTGACTCAGAATTGACACAGATGTTAGAGTTAGCAGACAAGAACATTAAATAAGTTTCTTAAAAACTATTTTTATTATTACTTTTTTTTAGAGACAAGATCTCGCTCTATTGCCCAGGCTGGATTGCAGTGGCGTAATCATAGCTAACTACATCCTCAAACTCCTGGGCTCCAGTGATCCTCCTGCCTCAGCCTCCCAAGTAGCTGGGACCACAGGCATGCACCACTACACCAAGCTAATTTTTCAATTTTTTGTAGAGATGGGGTCTCACTATTTTGCCCAGTCTGGTCTTGAACTCTTGGCCTCAAGCAATTCTTCTGCTTGAGGTTTTTAACTATACTTCTTTATGTTTAAAAAAGTGCTGTGCTCCTTTATGTTTTAAAAAGTAAGCAGTGACATGCAAATATTTAAAAACCCAGATTGGAGCTCTTGAGATAAAAAAACTACAATGTCTCAGGTGAAAATTAGAGAAGGTGAGTTAATAGCCAACAAGGTGTTACAGAAGAAAAGGTTAATGAACTTGAAACCATCACAATATAAATTATGTAAACATAAATAGAAAAAGAATTTAGAAGAGTTCTGGCCTCAAAATCTGTGTTATTTTTTTCAGAAAGAGATTTTTTTTTAAAATTTTTAATTTTTGTAGACACATAGTAGATATATATATTTATGAAGTTCATGAGATAGTTTTTACAGGCATATAATGCATAATAATCACATCAGGGTAGATGGGGTATCCATCTCAAGCATTTATTCTTTTTTTAGTAGTTACTCTTACAGTCTGATATTTGCTAATACTGATTAGTTGATAAAGCATTTGGTTTACGATCCAGCTTTTCTGCGTGAGGTACGCCGCGTTGCGCTGGTTTATGAGATGATGTTAGGAAATGACTGATGGCTGAATTAGTTTTTGTTTTGTTTTGTTTTTTTAAAGCCTTTCACAGCTGACAGCTTTGGCTACTAGTTTGGTCATCTAAAACAAGGGTTGAATGCTTATAATTGAGCATGTGTATGTGTGCATGCAATTTGAAAACAGTGTTCTCTTATAATTATCTGTTAAGCGTTCAGTTCTTCCTTTTGGATGACTTTGGAACTTTGAGTACATTTTTTATGCATAAAACAAACATCCAGTACCTATTTCCACTCCACAGATCTCCAAGTGACAAACCAAAGGAAAAATTTACATTGGAAATTTATGAGGTCTTTAGCTTTTACTGAATACTTATTTAAAGTCCGTGTGTCACTATGCCACACTGATTTAGACTTGTCACCTGTTTTTGGTGGGAAAAAGAGATTTCCTGTTTTACCATGACAGGCAAAGCACTACCGTTTGATATATTAAGGAATAAAACACTTTCCTTGATTCTAAATTCTAAGAAGTTTTGGAAGTACAGTGATAGTCTTAGTATTTTGTGTACACAGACTTGTATACATGCCTGGTTTTCCTCCACACTGGAAAAGCTTTTGTAAATAACTAGGAAAATATTTTACAAATCAGTGTATTCAGTTGGAATACAAAGAGTTTTAAATAAAGAATAAAGACTATTATCTTTTTCTTTTTTTTTTTTTTTTTTGAGACAGAGTCTTGCTGTCACCTAGGCTGGAGTGCAGTGGCACGATCTTGGCTCACTGCAAGCTCTGGCCTCCCGGGGTCACGCCATTCTCCTGCCTCAGCCTCCCGAGTGGCTGGGACTACAGGTGCCCGCCACCACGCGTGGCTAATTTTTTTTGTATTTTCAGTAGAGACGGGGTTTCACCATGTTTTTTTTTTTTTTTTTTTTGAGACGGAGTCTCGCTTTGTCACCCAGGCTGGAGTGCAGTGGCACAATCAATCTCGGCTCACTGCAAGTTCTGCCTCCTGGGTTTATGCCATTCTCCTGCCTCAGCCTCCCAAGTAGCTGGGACTACAGACGCCCGCCACCTCGCCCGGCTAGTTTTTTGTATTTTTTAGTAGAGACAGGGTTTCACCGGGTTAGCCAGGATGGTCTCGATCTTCTGACCTTGTGATCCGCCCGTCTCGGCCTCCCAAAGTGCTGGGATTACAGGCTTGAGCCACCGCGCCTGGCCTGGTTTCACCATGTTAACCAGGATGGTCTCGATCTCCAGACTTCGTGATCCGCCTGCCTCGACCTCCTAAAGTGTTGGGATTACAGGTGTGAGCCACCGCGCCCGGCATAAAGACTATAATCAAAGAAAGTGTGCAATGGGAAGTGTTTTGTTCAGTTCAGCGAATGCCGATTACATCTTAAAGTTTTCAGGTTTCTGTTGTGTTTTGCCTTTCAATTGAGTTTGAATATTTGACGTTTTTGCCCATTAATATATGAACATTTTTTGGAAAGGACCAGATAATTAGTGGAACACACATTACTTAAAACGTACAATATATATTTCCACGAAAATATGTAATTTTAAAAAAGGTCAAGCAAGTATCAAGTAGATCTCATTTTGGATCTTCTTTGAGTTTGGTCTGAAGTGTAAGATTCTGGATTTAGTGAAAGCTTCTCAGTCAGTTTCCTAGAGGGATTGACTACACCATTGTCCAGTAATAATTAAATCTTCCATATTACACAGTTTAGAGAGTATATTTAATGAGAGAAAAATGAATTGCTGTTGAACAGAAAATGGACAAAGCTCATAGAACGTACTTTTTCATTCTTTGAATAAATTTTCTTATATTTTCTAATTATTTCATTGTATTAGAATAGACAGTGGATCGTGTGTGTGTGTGTGTGTGTGTGTTTTAATTACACTGTCATATCAAATTGAGAAGGTACTTTCTTTCTGTTTATTTATTTATTAGATACAGAATCTAGCTCTGTCATCCAGGCTGGAATGCAGTGGGCTTGGTCTCGGCTTACTGCAACCTCCACTTCTCCTGGTTCAAGCAATTCTCTCTGCCTCAGCCTACCGACTAGCTGAGATTACAGGCATGCGCCACCACGCCTGGCTAATTTTGTGTTTTTTAGTAGAGACAAGGTTTCCCCATGTTGGCTAGGCTGGTCTTGAAATCCTGACCTCAGGTGATCCGCCGGCCTTGGCCTCCCAAAGTGCTGGGATTACAGGCATGAGCCACCCTGCCTGGCCGGTACTTTCAATCAGACAGTTTTCATTCATAGATGTCTTAGCACAGTAATATTTGGCAGACCATTTCTTATTCCTATTTTTCTGAATGTCCATTTTTTAAAACCGATTGATATTACCAGCTTGCAATTACTGGCGTCCTTGGGTTGGGAGTAGGGGAGTGCGGTCAGATTTCTATGTAATTTTTTTTTTTTCCTAATTGTGAATTTTGAACCATTTATAAGCAGAAACTCTCCCTCCCCCCTTTGTTTTAGAAATATAAAACAATGAAGATTTTTAAGAGATAGAAAACTGTTGAACAGAGTTGCTTTTCTTCTGACATCAGTATTCTCACAGTAGAACATTTCATTTTTACATTGAGGGCTGATTTTTAGAGAGAAACCTGTTTCTGTGCAATTGGTATTCAAATGAGTGGTGGGGGACACGTTTTTTCATCTATCACATTAAGTTTTTGGCAGTTTTCCACTGCTTTCAAGAAGGAGGGAGATCCACACAACTACAGATGCCTTTGTTGTCTACTGCCTCGGCCAAATCACACACTCTGTGGATGTTCAATAAATATTGATTGATGATGCTCTTCACTCAAAACACTCTCAGGTTAAAACTTGGAGTGAGTGCTTGACATTCTCATCCAGCTGTAATCACGTTTTTGCTATTTTCATTTAGTTCTCAGTACTAGTGTTTACAAAACTGTAGCATTGTGAGGAAACTAAACGAAGATATATAAATAGTGAGTTAGTAAATAAAGAAATCCGAATGAACTCAAACAAATACTAGACACCAATGTTTCCTAATACAATGCCTAGTAAACATTATAACGTAAACCATTTGCTACCTTTATTAGTTTTTCTTCATGTTGCACATTTAAATATATAAAAATATTTCCACTCTTACGTAAAACATTTTCCTTGGATGATTCATAAATCATTGACAAAAGTTGGCATTATGCTAACACAAAGAATTTGGTGGGTTGCTTTTGGCTAAACACCTCCCCTGTACCTCCTTGCCATGTACACAAACACCTGTGAAACATGGGAAATCTGTCATTATATAGTGCTATAATATGGTAAGAACAGCATTAGACTATTAGTAAGTCAGTGTATTAGTCCCTTGCAAACAGTTTAATAATTATTTTATTCATTGAGTTTCATTTTTCTTATATCTTAAAAGAAGAGCTGGATTACTTCATTTCTAATATTAATTCCAGATTATAAATTCTATGAATATTTGATTTCTTTTTCTTCCAATGAAGGGTTTTGGACTATATCTTTATGGAATCATCATTAGAAGGAAAATAAGTTTTTATGGGGGAAAAAAAAACAGTAGCAACAGTAATCTTCTGTAGTGTTTAATCTGTTTAGTTAAATTTTTTACTTTTTAACTGGGTGTCATTTTATAGCTAAAGTTTTACTGACTTTTATTTCTTGTTTTTTAAAAGTTATTTATTTATTTATTT